>NC_069502.1:974277440-974362440 GCF_027579735.1 Bombina bombina
TAATTTCTACACTGCCCCACTCGTGGGGCATGCAAAAATAGCGCAATCTCGCTACTTTAGCGAGACCGCGGCAGAGAGAGGCCCAGGGACAGTATACACCAATGTTCATATAACTGCATTTAATAGACACTACTATAAAGAATAATATGCACAGATACTGCTAAATAAATCCGGTATAAAACCGTTTAAAAACTTACTTAGAAGCTTCCAGTTTAGCTCTGTTTAAAAGGTTACTGGAACACCCACTGCAAGTGGGAAATAGCAGAGACTCCCCACTCCCCCTTCCTTTGCATATGAAAAGACCCTTTACACAAACAGAGTAGGTATACGTCGGTATTGTCCTAAAACTTTGGGGCTTGGTTAAGAGTCTGAAAATCAGAGCAATGTTATTTAAAAATAAGCAAAACTAACCATTTAAAAATAAATAAAAATAAACCCTGTTTGGGCTATATAAATGGATCATCTACAAAACATTTATGCAAAGAAAAATCTAGTGAATAATGTCCCTTTAAGTGCTTAATGACCAGTATCGTACAGGGTACAATTTGCTTCCGTACCATGTTCATTCTTTTATTCAAACTAGCAAGCAATAATAGTCTACTCCATGTCTTAAAAAGCGCTACATTTTTAAAGAGGTATTTTGGATTGCATATGAGTGCAACTCTTACCTCAGCATTTTAATTGTAATACGAGCACAATTATTGTGCTAATGTCACTCAGCACTATCCATTAATAGTATAGGGTGCTCTAAAAAAGCTTCACCCGCTTTGGTAACATTTTTAACCTTCCAGGGCGCACCACTTGTAATCTAGCCCATTATGTTGAATTTGCAAAGTACATATATGCCTTGTTTGATTCTAAAAATGCATGCTTATAAAGGGATTTTGAGTTAAAGCTTAACAAATCAAAAAACAATACCAGTAAACATTCTCCAACTGTTTGTGTGTGTGTATATATATATATATATATATATATATATATATATGTGTGTGTGTATTTTAGAATATCAAATACTGTATTTCCTGTTCACTCTTCCCTGTTCACTCTTCCCTGTTGAGTTCTCAACTTGCTGTCACTATAAACTTTAGCCCTTTTGTTATATAAATCTTTGAGCATTGACTACTTAGCTATTTACAAAGGATATGGAGAATATATTCTAATGCAGCCTTAAGATTTTAAAATATCTATCCTATTGGCTTGGTGCCTGCTACAGATGTGTCCACACAAGCTTTTTTATGTCTACCCTTCAGTGCTAATTATTACTTCTTTAAATAACTATTTAATTGCTGGAGACCCACTTCAAATTTAAACAAATAAGAAATCTAATCCAGCCTCTAAAGACTGCATGAACTTAAAGCCTGCAACCCAGTATTACTGGTAGGGGGCAGATTAAAAAAAAAAAAACAGGGGGGGCGGAGCCAACATCCGAGGTGTTCAGATGTGTTTTGCCTGAGCTCCTAGGCCATGCTTAAATAAAGTATTTACTTGTAGGAAAAGAACAAGATAAATTTATATGTAGACATCTCCCTACTGATCTATAACGGAAGGATACTTTGCCTGAGTCAACTTTTATTATTACCTCCGACTTTAGTATCTCCTTTAGGAGGGAGCTGCTGTATTGCAAATGGCGTGATACCCGGGCCTGCCTGCACCTCTATTGGTCTAAATCATTACAGGACGGAACCTGAATTTACTCTAAAAATGGAGGAGCCTCAGGAGTTACTTTATGCCCTATTGCAAGGTCTAGATCGTCAGATCACTAGCTGCTTCATGGATCTAACAGACACTCTGAGGTCAGCACTTCAAGAAAAAACCACAAGCACACTTGCCGGTGAGGAGTCCGGAGACTCAGGGAAAGAACCTCCATTAGAAAGCACCTTGGTAACGTGACACCATTTACCACCGCTTCGCATTGGCGAGGGAGATCGAGATTACCCACCACAAGGTCAATACGGTCTGCTGCTTCCTGATTATCCACCAGTCACAGTGAGTGATACCGGAGCATTGGAACTGATACCACAGAAGGTAGAGCTGCGGCAGCCATCGGACCCCAAGCCATCCCTTATAACAATGGGGGTACCTTGCTCCCTATCGGCATTGAGCAGCGAAGAGGTGTGTACTTACCGCGATGGAGATCTGAAGCCCACTCTACTGCTACTCACACAGGTTTGCAGTTGGCGGGCTGTTTTTTTTTCACTGATGTGGCCTACTAGCATAAATATAGCGCAGACAATACTCTCCACAGACTCCACTACAGGCTGGCTATTGCTAGCTGAGAGGGCTCTTCTCTCCTCGTCAATCTCACACAGATTAGGCGTAGGTTGACTATCTGGCCTCCCATGGGGATATGCTGAATGCATAGTTTATCGACACGCAGCATGTTTCATCCTGAATCCTATGGAGTACACTGTGACAGTAACTACTGCCTTCAGAGAGACATAAACACTTGTTTTTCCCGGAATCTGCTATTACCCCATCTCTCAGAACTCTAACTAGATGTCACACGAACATTGGGTAATGCTCCCTAAGACTTTCTATTCCTTAATGGAGTTCTACCTTGGGTCGCTGACCTTAGCCTCACCACTCAGATGACGACTATTAAGTCTGATGTTCGATCCTTAAATGTATACACCCTTCATCAACAATTGAGAATTATATATTATGAGTACCTTTATACTCGGCTCTGTGTTTCCTTATGTGTGTTTGTTGTGTTAAGGGGTGCCTAGCTTCTGTCCTGTTTTCTAAAAACCACCTAATGCACAGGGTTTATACTATTAGAGAACTCCCTCCTTTGTTTTTTATACTTCCCAGTTGGATGTTACAATTCGCAAGGCACAACATAAATGGTTTAACCATGCTATCACCAGCTTATTGCAGATATAGTTTACTGTGACAAAGTTTGTGTCCTATATATTGTTCACTATATTCCTATCGTAAAGGACTCATGTTTAATAATATGTTAGCCATAGCTCTAGTTCATAGAAACATAGAAACATAGATATTGACGGCAGATAAGAGCCATAGGCCCAGCAAGTCTGCCCGACCTTACCTAACAGTATAAACTTATCTAGTTCGTAGGATAGCCCTATTCTTGTCCCATGCATTTTTAAAGTCCCCCACAGTGTTTGTTGCTACTACCTCTTGAGGAAGTTTATTCCATAAATCAATCACTCTTTCTGTAAAGGAGGGCTTCCTCAAATTACTCCTGAATCTACTACCCTTTAGCTTGAGCTCATGACCCCTTGTTCTTGAATTTTCCATTTTATGTAAAATACCCACAGCCTCAGTTTTACTAAACCCTTTAATGTACTTGAAAGTTGCTATCATATCACCTCTTTCCCTTCTCTCCTCTAAGCTATACATATTTAGGTCATTGAGCCTGTCCTGGTAAGTTTTATTTTTTAGACCATGTACCATTTTTGTAGCCCTCCTTTGCACAGATTCAAGTTTGTTAATATCCTTCTGAAGATATGGCCTCCAGAACTGCACACAATACTCAAGATGAGGCCTAACTAATGATCTATAAAGTGGCATAAGAACCTTACTATTTCTGCTGCAAATACCTCTACCAATACATCCAAGCATTCTGCTAGCCTTACTTGCTGCATTACTACATTGTTTACTAAGTTTTAAATCATCTGAAATAATAATTCCCAAGTCCTGTTCCTCGTCTGTAACAGTCAGTAAAGTGTCATTGAGTCTGTAATTAACATTTGGATTTTTCTTCCCTAAATGCATTATTTTACACTTTGCTGTGTTAAACTTTAGATCCCAGTCGTTTGTCCAATCCTCCAATTGTTGTATATCACTTCTCATTTTGTCTACCCCCCCTGGAACATCCACTCTGTTGCAAATTTTTGTATCATCTGCAAAGAGACATACTTTCCCCTGTAGCCCTTTGCTGATATTGCAGATAAATATGTTAAACAAAACAGGCCCCAGAACTGACCCCTGAGGAACACCACTAGTAACAGCCCCCTCTGCTGAATGAACTCCATTTACTAAGACACTTTGTTTTCTGTCCTTAAGCCAGCATTCCACCCAGTTCACAATTTTTGAATCTAGACCAAGGAGATATAGTTTGTGAATAAGTTTATTGTGTGGGACGGTGCCAAATGCTTTGCTGAAATCTAGATATGCTACATCAACTGCTGCTCCCTTGTCTAATACTTTTGTTACATAATCAAAGAAGTCAATTAGATTAGTCAGACATGATCTCCCTGAAGTAAAACCATGCTGATTTTGGTCCTCTAAATTGTTTGTCTTTATGTAAGTCATAATTCTTTCTTTCTCCAACATAGGTGTGTCCAGTCCACGGCGTCATCCTTACTTGTGGGATATTCTCTTCCCCAACAGGAAATGGCAAAGAGCCCAGCAAAGCTGGTCACATGATCCCTCCTAGGCTCCGCCTTCCCCAGTCATTCTCTTTGCCGTTGTACAGGCAACATCTCCACGGAGATGGCTTAGAGTTTTTTGGTGTTTAACTGTAGTTTTTATTATTCAATCAAGAGTTTGTTATTTTAAAATAGTGCTGGTATGTACTATTTACTCTGAAACAGAAAGGTGATGAAGATTTCTGTTTGTAAGAGGAAAATGATTTTAGCAACCGTTACTAAAATCGATGGCTGTTTCCACACAGGACTGTTGAGAGGAATTAACTTCAGTTGGGGGAAACAGTGAGCAGACTTTTGCTGCTTGAGGTATGACACATTTCTAACAAGACGATGTAATGCTGGAAGCTGTCATTTTCCCTATGGGATCCGGTAAGCCATTTTTATTACATAAGAAAAAAAAGGGCTTCACAAGGGCTTTTAAGACTGTAGACATTTTCTGGGCTAAAACGATTGATATATAAGCATATTTTAATACTTCATAGCTTTGAGGAATTATTTTATTCTTGGGAATTATGTAAAATAACCGGCAGGCACTGTATTGGACACCTTATTCTCTAGGGGCTTTCCCTAATCATAGGCAGAGCCTCATTTTCGCGCCTCTATTGCGCACTTGTTTTTGGGAAGCATGACATGCAGATGCATGTGTGAGGAGCTCTGATACATAGAAAAGACTTTCTGAAGGCGTCATTTGGTATCGTATTCCCCTTTGGGCTTGGTTGGGTCTCAGCAAAGCAGATACCAGGGACTGTAAAGGGTTTAAATATAAAAACGGCCCGGTTCCGTTATTTTAAGAGTTAAAGCTTTCAAATTTGGTGTGCAATACTTTTAAGGCTTTAAGACACTGTGGTGAAATTTTGGTGAATTTTGAACAATTCCTTCATACTTTTTCACATTTGCAGTAATAAAGTGTGTTCAGTTTAAAATTTAAAGTGACAGTAACGGTTTTATTTTAAAACGTTTTTTGTACTTTGTTATCAAGTTTATGCCTGTTTAACATGTCTGAACTACCAGATAGACTGTGTTCTGTATGTGGGGAAGCCAAGGTTCCTTCTCATTTAAATAGATGTGATTTATGTGACACAAAATTTAGAGAAAATGATGCCCAAGATGATTCCTCAAGTGAGGGGAGTAAGCATGGTACTGCATCATCCCCTCCTTCGTCTACACCAGTCTTGCCCACACAGGAGGCCCCTAGTACATCTAGTGCGCCAATACTCCTTACTATGCAACAATTAACGGCTGTAATGGATAATTCTATCAAAAACATTTTAGCCAAAATGCCCACTTATCAGCGAAAGCGCGACTGCTCTGTTTTAGAAAATACTGAAGAGCATGAGGACGCTGATGATATTGGTTCTGAAGTGCCCCTACACCAATCTGAGGGGGCCAGGGAGGTTTTGTCTGAGGGAGAAATTTCAGATTCAGGGAAAATTTCTCAACAAGCTGAACCTGATGTAATTACATTCAAATTTAAATTGGAACATCTCCGCGCCCTGCTTAAGGAGGTGTTATCTACTCTGGATGATTGTGAGAATTTGGTCATTCCAGAGAAATTATGTAAAATGGACAAGTTCCTAGAGGTCCCGGGGCCCCCCGAAGCTTTTCCTATACCCAAGCGGGTGGCGGACATTGTAAACAAAGAATGGGATAGGCCCGGCATACCTTTCGTCCCTCCCCCTATATTTAAGAAATTGTTTCCTATGGTCGACCCCAGAAAGGACTTATGGCAGACAGTCCCCAAGGTCGAGGGGGCGGTTTCTACTCTAAACAAACGCACCACTATACCCATAGAAGATAGTTGTGCTTTCAAAGATCCTATGGATAAAAAATTAGAGGGTTTGCTTAAAAAGATGTTTGTTCAGCAAGGTTACCTTCTACAACCAATTTCATGCATTGTTCCTGTCACTACAGCAGCGTGTTTCTGGTTCGATGAACTAGAAAAGGCGCTCAATAAAGATTCTTCTTATGAGGAGATTTTGGACAGAATTCATGCTCTCAAATTGGCTAACTCTTTCACCCTAGACGCCACTTTGCAATTGGCTAGATTAGCGGCGAAAAATTCTGGGTTTGCTATTGTGGCGCGCAGAGCGCTTTGGCTAAAATCTTGGTCAGCGGATGCGTCTTCCAAGAACAAATTGCTTAACATTCCTTTCAAGGGGAAAACGCTGTTTGGCCCTGACTTGAAAGAGATTATTTCTGATATCACTGGGGGCAAGGGCCACGCCCTTCCTCAGGATAGGTCTTTCAAGGCCAAAAATAAACCTAATTTTCGTCCCTTTCGCAGAAACGGACCAGCCCCAAGTGCTACGTCCTCTAAGCAAGAGGGTAATACTTCTCAAGCCAAGCCAGCCTGGAGGCCAATGCAAGGCTGGAACAAAGGTAAGCAGGCCAAGAAACCTGCCACTGCTACCAAGACAGCATGAGATGTTGGCCCCCGATCCGGGACCGGATCTGGTGGGGGGCAGACTCTCTCTCTTCGCTCAGGCTTGGGCAAGAGATGTTCTGGATCCTTGGGCGCTAGAAATAGTCTCCCAAGGTTATCTTCTGGAATTCAAGGGGCTTCCCCCAAGGGGGAGGTTCCACAGGTCTCAATTGTCTTCAGACCACATAAAAAAACAGGCATTCTTACATTGTGTAGAAGACCTGTTAAAAATGGGAGTGATTCATCCTGTTCCATTAGGAGAACAAGGGATGGGGTTCTGCTCCAATCTGTTCGTAGTTCCCAAAAAAGAGGGAACATTCAGACCAATCTTAGATCTCAAGATCCTAAACAAGTTTCTCAAGGTTCCATCGTTCAAAATGGAAACCATTCGAACAATTCTTCCTTCCATCCAGGAAGGTCAATTCATGACCACGGTGGATTTAAAGGATGCGTATCTACATATTCCTATCCACAAGGAACATCATCGGTTCCTAAGGTTCGCATTTCTGGACAAGCATTACCAGTTTGTGGCACTTCCGTTCGGATTAGCCACTGCTCCAAGAATTTTCACAAAGGTACTAGGGTCCCTTCTAGCGGTGCTAAGACCAAGGGGCATTGCAGTAGTACCTTACTTGGACGACATTCTGATTCAAGCGTCGTCCCTTCCACAAGCAAAGGCTCACACGGACATTGTCCTGGCCTTTCTCAGATCTCACGGGTGGAAAGTGAACGTAGAAAAAAGTTCTCTATCTCCGTCAACAAGGGTTCCCTTCTTGGGAACAATAATAGACTCCTTAGAAATGAGGATTTTTCTGACAGAGGCCAGAAAATCAAAACTTCTAAACTCTTGTCAAATACTTCATTCTGTTCCTCTTCCTTCCATAGCGCAGTGCATGGAAGTAATAGGTTTGATGGTAGCGGCAATGGACATAGTTCCTTTTGCGCGAATTCATCTAAGACCATTACAACTGTGCATGCTCAGTCAGTGGAATGGGGATTATTCAGACTTGTCTCCGACGATACAAGTAGATCAGAGGACCAGAGATTCACTCCGTTGGTGGCTGTCCCTGGACAACCTGTCACAGGGGATGAGCTTCCGCAGACCAGAGTGGGTCATTGTCACGACCGACGCCAGTCTGGTGGGCTGGGGCGCGGTCTGGGGACCCCTGAAAGCTCAGGGTCTTTGGTCTCGGGAAGAATCTCTTCTCCCGATAAATATTCTGGAACTGAGAGCGATATTCAATGCTCTCAAGGCTTGGCCTCAGCTAGCAAAGGCCAAATTCATACGGTTTCAATCAGACAACATGACGACTGTTGCGTACATCAACCATCAGGGGGGAACAAGGAGTTCCCTGGCGATGGAAGAAGTGACCAAAATCATTCAATGGGCGGAGACTCACTCCTGCCACTTGTCTGCAATCCACATCCCAGGAGTGGAAAATTGGGAAGCGGATTTTCTGAGTCGTCAGACATTTCATCCGGGGGAGTGGGAACTCCATCCGGAAATCTTTGCCCAAATTACTCAGTTGTGGGGCATTCCAGACATGGATCTGATGGCCTCTCGTCAGAACTTCAAGGTTCCTTGCTACGGGTCCAGATCCAGGGATCCCAAGGCGACTCTAGTAGATGCACTAGTAGCACTTTGGACCTTCAAACTAGCTTATGTATTCCCGCAGTTTCCTCTCATCCCCAGGCTGGTAGCCAGGATCAATCAGGAGAGGGCATCGGGGATCTTGATAGCTCCTGCGTGGCCACGCAGGACTTGGTATGCAGACCTGGTGAATATGTCATCGGCTCCACCATGGAAGCTACCTTTGAGACGGGACCTTCTTGTTCAAGGTCCGTTCGAACATCCGAATCTGGTCTCACTCCAACTGACTGCTTGGAGATTGAACGCTTGATCTTATGAAAGCGAGGGTTCTCAGATTCTGTCATTGATACTCTTGTTCAGGCCAGAAAGCCTGTAACTAGAAAAATCTACCACAAAATATGGAAAAAATATATCTGTTGGTGTGAATCTAAAGGATTCCCTTGGGACAAGATAAAAATTCCTAAGATTCTATCCTTTCTTCAAGAAGGTTTGGAGAAAGGATTATCTGCAAGTTCCTTGAAGGGACAGATTTCTGCCTTGTCTGTGTTACTTCACAAAAAGCTGGCAGCTGTGCCAGATGTTCAAGCCTTTGTTCAGGCTCTGGTTAGAATCAAGCCTGTTTACAAACCTTTGACTCCTCCTTGGAGTCTCAATTTAGTTCTTTCAGTTCTTCAGGGGGTTCCGTTTGAACCCTTACATTCCGTTGATATTAAGTTATTATCTTGGAATGTTTTGTTTTTGGTTGCAATTTCTTCTGCTAGAAGAGTTTCAGAATTATCTGCTCTGCAGTGTTCTCCTCATTATCTGGTGTTCCATGCAGATAAGGTGGTTTTGCGTACTAAACCTGGTTTTCTTCCGAAAGTTGTTTCTAACAAAAACATTAACCATGAGATAGTCGTGCCTTCTTTGTGTCCGAATCCAGTTTCGAAGAAGGAACGTTTGTTGCACAATTTGGACGTAGTTCGTGCTCTAAAATTCTATTTAGATGTTACAAAGGATTTTAGACAAACATCTTCCTTGTTTGTTGTTTATTCTGGTAAAAGGAGAGGTCAAAAAGCAACTTCTACCTCTCTCTCTTTTTGGCTTAAAAGCATCATCAGATTGGCTTACGAGACTGCCGGACGGCAGCCTCCTGAAAGAATCACAGCTCATTCCACTAGGGCTGTGGCTTCCACATGGGCCTTCAAGAACGAGGCTTCTGTTGATCAGATATGTAAGGCAGCGACTTGGTCTTCACTGCACACTTTTACTAAATTTTACAAATTTGATACTTTTGCTTCTTCTGAGGCTATTTTTGGGAGAAAGGTTTTGCAAGCCGTGGTGCCTTCCATCTAGGTGACCTGATTTGCTCCCTCCCTTCATCCGTGTCCTAAAGCTTTGGTATTGGTTCCCACAAGTAAGGATGACGCCGTGAACCGGACACACCTATGTTGGAGAAAACAGAATTTATGTTTACCTGATAAATTACTTTCTCCAACGGTGTGTCCGGTCCACGGCCCGCCCTGGTTTTTTAATCAGGTCTGATAATTTATTTTCCTTAACTACAGTCACCACGGTATCATATGATTTCTCCTATGCAAATATTCCTCCTTTACGTCGGTCGAATGACTGGGGAAGGCGGAGCCTAGGAGGGATCATGTGACCAGCTTTGCTGGGCTCTTTGCCATTTCCTGTTGGGGAAGAGAATATCCCACAAGTAAGGATGACGCCGTGGACCGGACACACCGTTGGAGAAAGTAATTTATCAGGTAAACATAAATTCTGTTTTTAAGAGGCTTTCCATTAATTTCCCTACTACTGAAGTTAAACTAACTGGCCTGTAGTTGCCAGATTCTTCTCTACTGCCCTTTTTATGAAGAGGTATTACATTTGCTATTTTCCAATCATCTGGGACAGCTCCTGTTAATAGTGACTGATTAAACAGATCAGTTAATGGGACAGTTAGCACTGATCGAAGTTCTTTTAAAACACTTGGATGAATATTATCAGGACCCACTGCCTTTGTAACATTTATTTTTGATAATGCTAACAAAACCTCATCCTCTGTAAAAAGATTACTGTTAAGCTTGTTTCTATTTTGCGTAGCATCCCTTAATGTAGACATTGTATCTTCACAATCTTTAGTGAAAACAGAAGTAATCATTGAGACAGTCTGCAATCTGCTTATCTCCTTCTATTATTCTACCATCAACTGATTTCAATTTTACTATTCCTACCTTATTTTTTCTTCTTTCACTGATATATCTAAAGAATGTTTTGTCCCCATGTTTTACTGACTGTGCTTTCTTCTCTTCTGCATGAGCTTTAACCTTCCTAATTAACTGCTTAGTCTTTTTTTGTTGGAGTCTCCATATTTTCATATCATCATCTGCTTGTGTGTGTCTGTAATTTTTATAAGCTATCTTTTTTGTCTTTACAGCATGTGCTACTTCTTTGGAAAACCAAATTGGTTTCCGCTTTCTTTTACTTTTACAGACATGTCTAATACAGTGTGCGGTTGCATCTAAAATGGCTTATGCACCTGGGGTGAAGTTGAATTAACAGTGGAACTAACAGATATGACATTGAGGAAAGATCATCTTTGATCTTTCCTCAATGTCATATCTGTTAGTTCCACTGTTAATTCAACTTCACCCCAGGTGCATAAGCTGGTCTGCTGTGTAACTTTTAGAGGTTTACATTATATAGCTAGCCTGATATGTACAGTCTTTGTTTACAGACCAACTTCCATAGGAGATGAGGTGATATATTACAGTTCATATACACTTTCTTGAGGCACCGGAAAACAACTAGTATAATGATCATCAGGGTAAAATAACATCCCCCTCAGACCACAGTTTAATATACCTGTATGTGAGGAATTATATACCTTAGTCTACTCGATTCACTAAACTGCAGTACGTTTTGGGCTCTAGTTATACTTTTATAAATTCTGGTAAACTAAAGTTGGAGCTCTCTGTACACCTGAATTTACGATACTATGATGTTCTGATAAAAAAACAATTCTCATGTTATTAATTCAGGGGCCTCACAACTTGATGGTTTTCTCAAGCCTACAAGTATAGGTGGTAATACCAAGTGAGATTATATGTTTGTTATTTGTAGTTACC
This sequence comes from Bombina bombina, assembly GCF_027579735.1. Lineage (NCBI taxonomy): Eukaryota > Metazoa > Chordata > Amphibia > Anura > Bombinatoridae > Bombina > Bombina bombina. The sequence continues at coordinate 974,288,958 of NC_069502.1, forward strand.
CGTAAGGGTCATAGACTTTTCTCTATTATAGCCTTCAGGTAATATGTGCAGACTAATTTAATTAACATAGGTGCCCGCAAACTCCTAAGCAAATTGGCTGTGAGATTATGTGGACCGTTTAGGCATTGATCATTGCTGCCCTATCTTATCACACCAGTTGTATGATTTCACATGGACTATATAATTTTACTGCTCCCTCACGAGTGTTCCTGAATTTGCCACATGTACGGTCTAGGTCTGCACAGCTTGGCCAGCACAGTTTAGGCCTCAAATGTTATGTTGTATAGTGTCAACTTTCACTACTGCATATATGAGATATATACTATCATGTCATACCTAGGTTTGTTCTTAGCTCGTACTGGTAATATGGGCTCAGACAATTGCCCTACCTTCTTGTATAGTTCATACTATCCTGTTTACTGTTAATGTCTGTGTCCTATGCGCTTCTATCTACATTTTATATTTAGTATGGTTCTAGCAGCCCCATAGCTCTATAAGGGCAAAACATACTACAATCTACCCTAAGTACTGTTATATATTTTATGTTTACATTAGCTTCTTATCAGCTTGTATGTGAGGGATACATAGCGTTTTCGGGACATTGCCTTCTCAGTACATGCAGGGAAATCCCCCTTTAGTGGTATTATTTTACATTTATACCCACTCATCTATTACCTCCATCTGACCCCTCTCCTCCCTTTCCCGTCGGCATTTATTTCCTGCGGGTCATACCCCTACTCCTTTTACCCACATCGCCTATAGCTGGCATCTCCCCAGGAGAGGGGCTCATGTAGCAGTCCTCTGCTCTCCATATCTATAAATATCTCCCCCTGTTCGTATCCTTTATAGGAAGCTACCCTTATTTTTAAATACCCTAGTTTAAATTTACTCATGGCATAAATAGGATAACTCCACTAGTAGTGTACTTGAAAGTTCTGAGATCCAATTGCATTTACAAACTTGACATGCTAACTGGCTCCGCCCTCCACTCCCCCTCCACTCCCCCCCCCCTACTCTATTTTGAGCGGCTCTCGCCTTGATTCCCCCCTCCCCATAAAAATATAGAGCTAACTCCTCCCTGGCCCTAATCTTATCTGAATAGATACCCTAATTTACTTTTCATATAGCACAGAGAGGACCATCTTTGTTTATACTACATTTATGATATTCTATTATAAAACTGATGTCTCCCTATAGATAGCCCAAATTTTATAATAATGCTTGAGATATATGGATACATAATGCTTTTTCTACATGGTTTTTTCTGCAATACCTTTCTAATTATACTGTGTATACACGTATCTGTAAATGTTTTGGGGCATCCCCTATATGTTGTATTTGTTTATGACTTCAATAAAAATCGTTTTAAAAAAAAATATATAAAAAAAAACAACTATTTTATTAATGATGATGATGGAAGTATTGTAGAAAGTAGGTTATATAGTATTCAGCATTTTAATGTCTTTGCTGAAAGAGACTTGTGCAATTCCATATTTGCTGCATTCAAATACATTTGTACAAATGGTCACTTTTTGCAGCTGCTATTGAACTGAACATAAAATGATCATTTCTTCATAGATTCTAGCCTTTCTTTCCCTTTGCGTTTTTTTTGTAGCTCTGTGAGTTTGAAGCTGAAGCAAAGCACAGCAGGGTGCAGCCGTGAGCAACGGCGCAACCACATTATTGTCAATTAGCTATCAGAAAATTGATACTTGCTTTATAACATTTTTTTTTTATTATTATTCTGTGGTGACAGAAGTATTTCCAAACTTGTAGAGGTCCACAGTTATTTGCAATTTTCACATTTGTTAGAATATACAAAATAATTCAGAACATTTTAGGTATGGGCTCTTTTGTGCCTGAACCAGACATATTTATGTGTACGTATATGAGCGTGTATGTATTTACTTAAACACACACACTTTTATTAGTATTTTACACTACACTTTTACTAGTATCATAATTGGAATAAATACATGACCCATTTGGGAGTGAGCAAGGCAAGCTTTTTAATTGGAGTCGGTGGTAGCATGTTAGCCAAGTAGCATTTGACATAGGTATCTACAAAAAACATAAAGAGAAAATGGAAGTCCACAACAAAGAGGAAGACAAGCTACCCATAGATAATATGCACCTAAGAGGTGCCAGAAGAACAATCTGGCAATATTGGCAGCTCCCCCATCTGGCTGAGTGGTCCTTTTTGACTTTCCACACCAAACAAGAATCTTCTGTATCCCAAAAATTCAAAAAGCATTCTGTGAGGTCCTCACAATATCAGCAGATATACAGTTATTCTGGAATAAAATAAGATACAATAACAGGCACACACAATTCCTCAAATCAAAACCTGCTGAAAGGCATGATGCAGAGAAACACTTACATGAATTTCACATTTCTTACCTAATATTAAAACTCTCTTCTGATTTGAATAGTTGCTTGAGCTGGTTATGTGAGAGCACATTGGATGTGGGACTTCAGAAACAGAAATCCCACATCCAGTGAATCAGGGACACTGCTTATTACATGATATAAGGTGTCATAATTTACATCATCATTGAGAAGACACTGTCTTCTTTACATTCTGCATTATGACCCATCACTAAGATTGCACCAAATAACATTCTACCAACAGTGGCCCCCTTTCAAAACATCAGACATTCCAGCCTATTAGAAGATCCACAATTTAAATTAGCAAAAGCACTAAACTTGTTGAGCAGTATAACAGCAAATATAACCCCCCAAATAAAGTGGGTTCCCGTTAGTGTGTTCCCAGTGATGTTTTATACCATCTGCAGGGTATTAAATGTATTTGAATGTTCTACTTTAGGTTTATTCTTGTATTTGAAGTATCTGGATTTGTTAATTTAACCCCTTCAGTACCAGGAATTTCAGATAAAAACTTGCCCAAAGTACTGAACAATTTCTAGCATTTTTGATATCACTCCATTTAAACAGAAGTAGAGCCTTGTTTTTTTTTTACCGATCAAAACTACATATATATTATTATTTTTTTTATTAGACAACCCAAGGTATTGATTTAGGGCCAGTTTGGTATATTTAATGCCACCGTTTCACTGCCAAATCCAATCATATTAAAAAACAAATCTGTAACTTTTTCACAAGCTTTGAGATTCTCAGTAAAATTATTTACACACGGCTTGTGCAGTCATAAAACAAAAGGTTGTAGAAGCTTCTCTGTGAACTATTTTCTTCAGAAATACCAAACATGCATGATTTGCCGTTGCTTTTTAGTAATTAGAAGGCCTAATTGCAGCTGTGTCCCACACTTTTATTATTCTCTTCAGTGAAGGGGTCAATCAGGTAGCTTGTAAGGTTCATTTTAGCAATAGTGTAGTTGTTACCCTCTCACCTGACACTTCCCATCCCCTGATTCCTACCTAATCCCCTTCCAAGCAGCTCTCTTCCCTCCCCATTGGAAGACTATCTTAATTGGCTGCATTTGCTTTCACATTTGGTTAACACTATTAATGTATGTTTGACATACCAGGTATATTTTAACTCATGCTTCCTTAATATCTCTACAGAAAAAGCTGAGGTTTTACTGCAAAATGACAAAGGCAGAATTCGAGATTCCCTATCTCCTGAACAAGATTGTTCTGCTACAAATTGTAATGATGAAGAAGAAATCAGTGATGTATCAGAACTAGAAATACCAGGTTAGTATAGGTGCACATGTATGTGTATTGCCAATTAATATATGTATAAAAAAAAGTTATCTGTTTTCTCTCAACAAGAGGTTTGGCAGAAACCTTGGTAAGCAAATAGATTTCCTACTTGGACAATATTATCTCAAGGATCAGATTTTTTTAAACAACTTAAAGGGCCATTATAGCCATTTTCAATTAAAGGTTTAATAAAAAAGTTCAGAATGTGCATCAGATTTCACCAATCTATATCTATTGGGCTTGATTTATCAATCATTTTGGGAATTCTCCTTTCTGGTCTCCTATCAGTTCTCTGTTGCTCTTCTTTGGAGAGGCGCACCTGTGCGCCCTTATTTATCATAGAAAAAGTTGTTTTTCTCCATAGGAGAGCTGAGGAGAACTAATGATAAATGTATCTAGTCAGATTAGTATCTACTCCTTATTTATCACAGAAAATAAGCAACTATTCTCCATGTCAGTCATATATAAGCCAATATAAATATTTATATAGCTTTCCTAGTAGCTTTGTTAACGCCCCTCTTTAACAAACTCTCTTGTAAGAAAATAGATCTACTTTTCATTTTTTTGTGCTATTCTTTTTTGTTGGAATGTGCTTTTATATATTTTAAAGCTACATTTAGTTCTCCGTGGCTGACATTTTATAGTATTCTACACATTTATTTTAAAGGTATACATTTTATATTTATATGGGCAAATTCTATTATATCCACTATAATAGACTTTCTAATGACACGATGAGTCCACGGATCATCTAATTACTATTGGGAATATCACTCCTGCCCAGCAGGAGGAGGCAAAGAGCACCACAGCAAAGCTGTTAAATATCACCTCCCTTCCCTCCAACCCCAGTCATTCTCTTTGCCTATGCTTGAGTAAGGAAGTGGTAAAGTTAGGTGTCTGAGAAGATTCTTCAATCAAGATTTTTTTTATTTTAATTGCAGTGCAAGTATGTGCTGTTTTTCCTCTAGGGTGTAGCCGTAGTCCATTTTAGTCTCTTCAGTAGAGCATTGGTGGCTTTTAAGCAAAGGGAATTTGTGGGACATAATTCTCACTGAGCCTCCCTAAAATTTAAATAAAGTGCTGCCCTTTTTATTATTTATCCACAGGTCTATGTGAGGGAGAGGACCTCTCAAGCCTAGTGAGCTGCCTTGCTGCCAGGCAGAATTTATTGAGGTAAGTGCTAAATTTATTTTTCTTAAGCCGTATTAAGGAAAAAATATGGCACTTTATTATTTCCCTGAAATGGGATGCTTGATACATTAAGCCTAATGTCTTAAGGGGATTATGTAAAGCAGTATTTGCAGGCACTGGGGACTTGAGGAGCATAGGCTCAATATTGGTGATACTCTGTCATTTTTTTAATACGGAGATTCACATAAAATGTCGACTGACACGTTATTTTTGACACGCCCACGATGGGCTGGGCTTGTGTGGCAGTAAAATTATCTGTTGCGCCCATATTTTCTCTCAATTACTGTATATGAAGGAGAGAAATCTTGCAACTTGCCGTTTTTAGTTAAAACGAATTAACGATCGTTTAACATTATTTGCAACAGCTCTGTTTAGTTCCGGTTTCCATACACATTATCTCCTGTAATCCAGCAAGGTAGGCACCTCAGCAGAGCTAAATCTGAGGTGTAGAAGCTGTTTGAAGTGTTCTGAATCATTATTTTTCATTATTGCATTACATTAAAAAATAAAGCAATTACGTTTTTACAGTTCATCAAAAATAAAGCAGTTACGTTTTAAAATTTAAAGAAACAGTAACGTTTTTTTTCTTTATAAAATTTTAGTAACATTTTAAATATTTGTATTTCTGTTAAGATGGATATGTTTGAATGCTAATATTAGATCACCAATCCTTTTCTGTTCCTCATGTGTTGAGAGAACACTAAATTTTAGGGATAGACTTTTTGAGCCAATATTGTCTAGGACTGATGCTGTCCAGGAGTCTTTTGACAATGTTCAAAATATGCCGCAGTTTTTCTCCTCAGGTGTCCCAAATTTTTATGAATTAATACAGTGCCATGCGTTTCCTCCCAAGCTCCGTCTGAAGTTTCTTTGCAAGACATTGCTCCCTCATGTCTTCTGCAGTTTCGGATGCGTTGTCTGCTTTTCCCTTGCTACAGGGAAAGCACAAGAGTAAATGTAAATAATCAGTGTGTATGGTTTCTGTCACGACTGTATCTATTCCGGATGTTCCCTCTCATAGGTCTGAAGAGGAGGATATTTCGGTAGCATCTGAGGGTAAAGTCTCAGATTCAGACAGTGTAATTCCTTCCTCTGATGCTGAAGTTGTATCCTTTAGATTTAAGCTAGGCACCTCCGTTTACTACTTAAGGAATTTTTAGCTACCCTGGACGACCCTGACACTACTGTCGTAGTCAATCCTAAGAAGGCTTGTAAACTAAACAAGTATTTTGGTATACCTTCCATGGGGGAGGTTTTTTCCTGTACCAGATAGAGCTACAGAGATTATTGCTAGGGAATGGGAGAGACCAGTTATCCCTTTTTCTCCATCCCCTATATTTAAGAAGATGTTTCCTATAGCAAGACGTTACCCAAGGTGGAAGGGGCAATTTCCATGCTATCTAAGAGGTCCACTATTCCCATAGAAGATAGTTTTTCCTTGAAGAATCCTTGAAGGATGAGAAATTAGAGGGGTTACTCAAGAAAATGTATGTACACCAGGGTTTACAATGGCAACCTGCTGTGTGTATTGCTACCGTCACTAGTGCGGCAGCATACTGGTTTGATGCGTTGTCTGATTCTATTCAGACAGACACTCCCCTCGAAGAGATCCAGGATAGGATCAAGGCCCTTAAGTTGGCCAATTCCTTTATTACAGATGCTTCCCTACAGGTTATTAAACTGCGAGCAAAGATTTCCGGTTTTGCCGTAATGGCCCGCAGAGCATTATGGTTAAAATCTTGGTCTGCGGATGTGTCATCTAAGTCTAAGCTTTTGGCGATCCCTTACAAGGGAAGGACCTTGTTTGGGCCGGGTTTGATGGAAATAATTTCTGACATTACGGGAGGAAAGGGTCATTTCCTCCCTCAGGATAAGAGGAATAAGCAGATCTTGTAGGGGCATACTTTCCTTCTTTGCTCAGGCTTGGGTTTGGAATGTTCAGGATCCCTGGGGTGGTGGACATCGTGTCCCAGGGATACAAACTAGAGTTCAAGACCTTTCCTGCCAGGGGCAGGCTTCTGCTTTTGAAGATTATCTGTAGACCAGATAAAAAGAGAGGCATTCTTAAACTGTGTTCGGGACCTTTCCGATCTGCGAGTGATAGTTCCCGTCCCTATGCAGGAACAGGGTCCGGGGTTCTACTCCAATCTGTTCGTGGTTCCCAAAAAAAGAGGGAACCTTCAGACCAACTATTCGTTCCATTCTTCCCTTGGTTCAAGAGGGTGAATTTATGACAACGGTAGATTTAAAAGACGCGTACCTGCATGTTCCCATCCACAGGGACCATCACAAGTTTCTGAGGTTTGCATTTCTAGACAAACACTTCCAGTTTGTGGCTCTTCCATTCGGCCTTGACACAGCTCCCGGAATTTTCTCAAAGGTTCTGGGATCCCTGTTGGTGGTCCTCTGATTGCGGGGCATTTCAGTGGCGCCTTATCTGGACGACATTCTGGTTCAGGCGCCATCCTTTCAACAAGCAAGATCCCACACGGAAATGTTGTTCTTTGTCCTGTGATCTCATGGATGAAAGGTAAATTTGAAAAAGAGTTCCCTAGTTCCAACTACAAGGGTAATTTTCTTGGGAACCATAATAGATTCCTTATCAATGAAGATTTTTCTGTCTAGTGCTTCAGTTCTCTCCTCGGCCATCAGTGGCACAATGCATGGAGGTAATCAGTCTGATGGTAGCAGCCATGGACATCATTCCGTTTGCCCGTTTCCACTTCAGACCTCTGCAGTTATGCATGCTCAGGCAGTGGAACGGAGATTATGCAGATCTGTCTCCACGAATACATCTGGAGCAGGAGACAAGGGATTCTCTTCTTTGGTGGTTGTCTCAGGAACACCTCAGACCCACCTGGGTGATTGTGACAACGGAGGCCAGCCTACTGGGATGGGGGGCAGTCTGGGGCTCTCTAAAGGCTCAGGGGAAATGGACTCACTCAGAGTCTGTTTTACCCATAATTATTCTGGAGCTGAGAGCAATCTCTTTTGCTCTGTTTGTGATTTTCTCTGGAAAACGTAAAGGACAGAAAGCTACGGCTACTTCTCTTTCTTTGTGGCTGAAGAGTATCATTCACTTGGCCTATGAAACTGATGGACAACAGCCTCCTGAGAGAGTTACGGCTCATTCTACAAGGGCTGTTTCCTCTTCCTGGGCATTCAAAAATTAAGCTTCTTTGAAACAGATTTGCAAGGCTGGAACTTGGTCTTCTCTTTACACTTTTTCTAAATTCTATAAATTTGATACTTTTGCCTCGGTTGAGGCTTCCTTTGGGAGAAAGGTTCTTCAAGCAGTGGTGCCTTCCGTTTAGGTTCCCTGTCTTGTCCCTCCCTATCATCTGTGTCCTCTAGCTTGGGTATTGATTCCCAATAGTAATTAGATGATCCGTGGACTCGTGTCATTAGAAAGAAAACAAAATTTATGCTTACCTGATAAATGTATTTATTTCTTGACACGATGAGTCCACGGCCCGCCCTGTTGTTTCTTAAGGACAGGGGTTTTTGTTATAAACTTCTGACACCTCTGCACCTTGTTGCTTCTTTTCTCTCCTTTGCTTCGGTCGAATGACTGGGATTGGAAGGAAGGGAGGTGATATTTAACAGCTTTGCTGTGGTGCTCTTTGCTGCCTCCTGCTGGGCAGGAGTGATATTCCCAATAGTAATTAGATGATCCGTGGACTCATCGTGTCAAGAAAGAAAGAAATTTTCAGGTAAGCATAAATTTTGTTTTTATTATATATTTCTTAAGTGGGCTTGCATTTATATATCTACTGTAAGTAATTGACTTTCTAACACTCTGTTGTCTATGTCAGACTTAGTTGCGGATTCAAAGCATTTATGTTAAAGGTATACTTGATTTAAATGTATTACAGGCAAATTATATTATATCTTATATAATACATTGATAATATATTTCTTATTTCTTATTTTGGGCACTTATATCTTGTGTGCTTGCATTTGTATATCTTCTGTAATCTATTGTCTAACATTCAGTTCTCTGTGGCTGACAGTTTTTGGATTTTGGTTGAAAGTAAACTTGTTTCATATTTATTTTGGCAAATTCTAGTATAATATATGTGTTTATTTGCAAATACTACTATGGGGTATGTGATATAATTTTGCATTGACATTATATATCAGGGAATATGAATAGACCGGTCCGGTCGCCAATGGCGAGTAAAAATTCTTGCGGGCAAGTAAAATTTTTAAGTTACCAGCCCGAATGGCGACCTGACATTTTAAGTGAGATATAAGAAGCAATAAAAAAAATGTCAAATTGCATTCCACATATGCGCACACACGGGAATGGAGGGAGAAAGGGGAGGTTCTTTCTGTTTAATGCATTCAAAGACCTCCCCTTATCTCCATGGCTCTTGGTCTCTTCCTTGTCAGTTGCTTCTTCCCACCCCTAAGGTTATCTGAGCGGGAAGACATCCTGCTAGAGCGCTGAGTGTTTCTTCTCTCTGTATGAATGAAGTATGAGTTTAAGTGACTATATAGTTATGTTAGGCAGCTTGCTCACGTACATTAAGCTGAAGTACTCCAGGATCCTCTGCAGTACTTCAGCACAATGTACACGATCAAGCTACCTACCATAACAAAATAGAGCAGTGCACAATTTTTCTGGATGCTATTAATGCTCCAAAAACTGACTTTACCAATTAGTAGAGAACATACCATCTCCATGCACCCAGTTAAATCTGCTAGCGTGGCACTGACAGTCGCGCTAGTAGTTGAAAGGCAGCCAGGCTGAAAGGGGGGAAAAAAAGTATTTTTAACATGCTCGTTATCTCACCTATTTATGCAGTACCACTCAAAGCGCTATAGGTTAAAGGGTGGCAGAATTAAATATGCTTAGTCAATCGTAACCCCACATATGCTGAAGGAAAATTTTAAAAAAACTCAATTATATCTTTTTTTTTTCCCCTTAGGAGAAAATAAGTCAAGACTGTACATACAGTTTTTCAAAGATAATATCCCTGTTTTTTCTACCTGGTGATAGAAAAATATTTTCTAAAGTTAAAGCCTTTTTATTAATGCTCAAGTCCCAAGTAGTAAGTAGCTTGCAAAACATTCAAATTGGGACCTCTGTCTGCAATGCATGTGAGATTACAATAACACTATTTATATTGCATTTTTACATAAGATATATACACACTACATGCTGATATTCACGGGCGACTAAAGTTTATTCTGGGCTGGTAAGTTTTGTGATTTACTCGCCCAATGGGCGAGGGGAGTTTTTGGGTATTCATAGGCCCTGTATATAATATAAAAGTTATCATCCTTACAAAGAGAGCTCAACAGGTTTGAGCCGGATTACAAGTGGGACGCAAATGTTTGAGTGCAAGCAATAAGGTGTTTATCGCGGGTGTTTGTGCTCGTCGGGCTTACCACTGGTTTTACGAATTGAAAGTACATGTGATTTTTTGAGCGGAACCCTGATTTAAGCTAGAATGATTACTGTGACCTCCGAAACAAAAGAGTTGCACAAAACACCTCAAAAATACATTACAATGTATAGTTACACTCATAATAACACTGTCTAATCAAAATTATTAAAAAAAAATATTGCACACAAAAGTTATAAGGGCTCAAACATATGAGGTCTCAGGTTTTAGAAAAAAAAAGTCAGGCAAAGGGCATTAATTATAAGATATATGCATATACATGTCTAAAGATGGGTATATATATATATATATATATATATATATATATATATATATATATATGTGTGTGTGTGTGTTCATATGTATTTTATAGGTGTTTATGTATTTACAGACATATAGACAAATAAATATAAACACAGAAATACATATGTACACAGATAAAGACATATATAGAAGTGCATTGGAGCCCTTTGCAGTTGAGTACATGCAAACATGTAAAACCGTATTCATGCAATAATCATTTCTAATACAGGTTTTAGCTATATATTTACTGTAAATATTTCACAATGTTCTGCACATAGCAGAATATGTTCTATGTATTTATAAATAGATATTCAAATATATATCTGTATATATCTATAACTATATATAATCGTGTGTGTGTATGTATATATATATATATATATATATATATATATATATATATATAGGTATAAGTTAAATATTGTACCAAAATACCATCAGATATATGTCGAAATATGTATTTATTAATAAATCGATCATATTCTTCTATGTGAAGAACATTGGAATGTGAAATATTCATATTTTCATGTTGGGCTAGCACAAATGAGAACATGCAATCGGGTGTGCACATTAATAGGGTGTTTAGGTTTTCTCCACTTTTTTGGTTAGCGCACATAAAAATATGCAATCGGCTTTTTGCACTCATCGGATTAGCGCACAAGCGAAAACCGTTTACTTTTAACTCATAATACGAGCACAACCCGAGGAGCGCAAAAATGATTTGGTTTCCTGACTTTTAAGCCTCCTATGGTTGATCTGTCTTGCAGTTGCCCACAGATGAGTCATGTCAACTTAAAGGGACAGTCAAGTCCAAAAAAACCTTTCATGATTTAAATAGGGAATGTCATTTTAAACAACTTTCCAATTTACTTTTATCACCAATTTTGCTTTGTTCTCTTCATATTCTTAGTTGAAAGCTAATTCTAGGATGCTCATATGCTAATTTCTTATAATTTGAAGACTGCCTCTAATCTGAATGCATTTTGACCTTTAGAGGTCATTAGCTCATGTGTTTCATATAGATAACATTGAGCTCATGCACGTGAAGTTACCCAGGAGTGAGCACTGATTGGCTAAATGCAAGTCTGTCAAAAGAACTGAAATAAGGGGGCAGTTTGCAGAGGCTTAGATACAAGGTAATTACAGAGGTAAAAAGTGTATTTCTATAACAGTGTTCATTATGCAAAACTGGGGAATGGGCAATAAAGGGATTATCTTTCTTTTTAAACAACAAAAATTCTGGTGTAGACTGTCCCTTTAAAGATATTATGGCTGTAAAATGAAGAACAACCAAGAACAAATTAAAAGGAAAATAGTAAAAGCAAGAGGCTATCTTTCGCACTGTGTTAACTGTAATTTAGTTTTTAGAGCCTCAACTTTTCTTGGCATGCAGAATAATTTAGAAAATAATTCAAATAACTAGTGTATCTTTTGTTATATGTCTAACATTAGATAAACCTCTTCCTCACATAAGCAGCCATTGATCTGAAGAATGCAAGAACCATACTTACTACTAATCTGTTAAGACGTAACCTACAAATGAGACATTGTGAGACCGATAAAACTTTTTTGCTCTTCATTTAAGAACACAGAGAGCTGGAGGGAAATGTATTTTTTCGGCCAAGACTGTTGCAACACTTCAAACCGAGCTTGTAAAATGCATTGTAGAAGAGAAGCACTATATTTTCTTTCTGTGAAAGACTGCTTTGTTCCCATGATATTTGGTGTTGAAGAGATACCTAGTAGCACTACATGGCAGGGAATAGTGCTGCCATTTAGTGCTCTTGCAAATGGATAACATTCTTGCACTTCTGCCATATACTGCTCCAGAAACGTCCATGCTTTTCAACAAAAGATACCCAGAAAATGAAGAAAAATTGATAATAGAAGTAGATTAGACAGTTGATTAAAATCGCATAAAAGCATAGATTTTGACGGCAGATAACGGCAGATAAGAGCCAGCAAGTCTCTCCGATATTTCCTAAAAGTATAAACTTATTTAGTTCGTAGGAAAGCCTTATTCTTATCCCAGGCATTTTTAAATTCTCTATCTGAATCACAAAAGAAAAAAAAAAATAGTTTCTGATCCCTTTAATGTCCCTTTAGGAAAACTATGGATTTAGCATTTAAAGTCTTCATTTCAAAGCTTTAAAAATAATGTATTAGGTGCTACTTATGACAATTTTGAGAGGGGCCTGGAACCTATCTCCCTCACTTCCCATTGACTTACATTATAAACTGGGTTTTAATTTACAACGGTTTCGATTTACAACCATGCCTTCTGGAACCTAACCCTGGCGTAAACTGAGGGCTACCTGTGTATATATATATATATATATATATATATATATATATATATACTGTAAATTCTTGCACATGCTCAGTAGGAGCTGCTACTCAGAAAGTGTGCATATCAAATAAAATTGTGTATATTTTGATAATGGAAGTGAATTGAAAAGTTGTTTACTATTGGGTGTTCTGTCTGAATCATGAAACTTTAATTTTGACCTGTTCCTTTAAACAAAACAGCCTGATTTGAAGCAGTGCTGCAAAGCGAAAGCACTAACAGTCCCTGCATGTGTCCCTGTAGACATGCTGCATTTTCTGCAATTAGATCGCTGCATGTTTTGCCTTGGGAAAAGCAGCTATTTCAAATAACAAAATATAGGTAAAAGAGCTATTTCTAAACAATTTGCTAAACCCCAGCATATAAAACAGATCATTGTCAACAAATTAAAAAGGAGAGAAAAAATATTACGCAATGTCCTTTTAAAGTGATACTAAACCCATTTTTTTTCTTTCATGATTCAGATAGAACATGCATTATACCATTTTATTTGTATACAAGATCCTTTCTTTTAAAATATTTTAACCCATGGAGAGAGGTTAGTTATACACATAGTCTAAGTTGTTATCCTTAGCTACTCCAGATGAGGAAACAGCGGGTGATCAAATAATAAGCAGGCACACGTGTGTATGTATCTATCATTGGCTGTATCCTCATATTGAGCAAAATGTGAGTATTCCATGTGTGTAATTATGACAGCAGGTTTTACCTTTTTTGAAGTTGAGTTAAATACATACTAAAATAAATAATACAATTTGTTAATAAATAAATGCTCCAACAAAATAGAGCAATTTATTTTTAGGCTGTGTGTACATGCCTGGAGCTTTACATGACAGGAAATACTGCTGCCACCTAGTGCTTTTTCAAATGTATAGCATAGTTTTAAAACTGCTGCCGTACGTGCACGCTCATACACCTTTCTTTTTAATCTGAATTATGAAAGAAAAAATTGGGGTTTTATGTTCCTTTAATTCCTTTTAAAGATTTCCAAGAAAAAAATACTTGCTACAGAAAATGAACATGATTATAGAGATACACCAGCCACTGGGATTTGTTTTAAATGTATTTCTTTTGCATGATGTACCGAGTCCACGGATTCATCCTAACTTGTGGGATATTGTCCTTCCTGACAGTAAGTAGCAAAGAGAGCACCACAGCAGAACTGTCTATATAGCTCCCCCCTTAACTCCACCGCCCAGTCATTCTCTTTGCTGGCTCTAAGCAGGAAGAGCAAAGAGAAGAGGTGTTAAACTGTTAGTTTTATTTTATCTTCAATCAAGTGTTTGTTATTTTTAAATGGTACCGGTGTTGTACTATTTGCTCTCAGGCAGGACATAGATGAAGATTTCTGCCTGGAGGATGATGATCTTAGCATTTGTAACTAAGGTCCACTGCAGTTCCCACAGAAGCTGAGGAGTACAGGAAAACTTCAGTGTGAGGAACGGTTTCTTGCTATACAGCAATGAGGTATGTTCAGTCATATTTTCTGCAGAGACTGTGTTATCTCAGAAAGGCTGACAGTGTCCCCATTAGGGGAAGGGTAAGCAGTAATCCTAGTGTTATCAGAGGTTTTTACTAGCTTGCATAAAGGGTTAATTTTTTGTGGGCACTCAGTTTGTTATGTGAATTTGGGACAAACATTTTTGTGTCTGGGAGTAACGTTTTCTGTTTTATGGGACATTTGCTTGAGGGTTCTTTGGGGTTGTTTATAACCCACATGGCTTTCAGGCAGGGTTTGTTAGTTTTGTGTAGGCCCCAGCAACATCGAGTGAGGTGGGTGGGGCCTACATTTACAAGCAGCAAGCAACTTCTCCTGAGGTCCTGATAGTCTTCTGAGGGACTAATTGAAGCTTTAAACCCCATATTATCACTTCATAAGGGCAGGTAGGGCCACAGCAGAGCTGTGGCAAGGTGCTTATAGGGGTGTTTAACCGGTTTTAGACATTTTTCAATCCGTTTTTTTCATTTGGGGGTTTATTGCTTATTAACTTTTGCTTCTTCGGAGGCTATTTTGGGGAGAAAGGTTTTGGAAGCAGTGGTGCCTTCCGTTTAGGTTCCTGTCTTGTCCCTCCCTTCATCCGTGTCCTAAAGCTTTGGTATTGGTATCCCACAAGTTAGGATGAATCCGTGGACTCGGTACATCATGCAAAAGAAAACAAAATTTATGCTTACCTGATAAATTTCTTTCTTTTGCGATGTACCGAGTCCACGGACTGCCCTGTCTATTTAAGACAGATAGTATTTTTTTATGTAAACTTCAGTCACCTCTGCACCTTATAGTTTCTCCTTTTCTTCCTTGGCCTTCGGTCGAATGACTGGGGGGTGGAGTTAAGGGGGGAGCTATATAGACAGCTCTGCTGTGGTGCTCTCTTTGCTACTTCCTGTCAGGAAGGACACTATCCCACAAGTTAGGATGAATCCGTGGACTCGGTACATCACAAAAGAAAGAAATTTATCAGGTAAGCATACATTTTGTTTTTCCTGTATAATTTATACTTTGTTTGCTTTTTGTTCCTGGAGAGAGCTTAAGGGCTAGATGTATCAAAGGTTTCGCAAGCCTTTGAGCCCCTATGGCTGCAGGTTCTCACAAGAGAACCTGCTTGCCGTATTTAACAAGCAGCGGTCATCAGACTGCTGCTTTCCTAACCTTTTCGCTACCTCTAAGGTGGCGAACTTCAATCTCCGCGGTCTAGTCTGACCGGGGAGATTGACAGCTCCTGCCCGCACGTGATTGGCTGTGCGCGGGCAGGGGGTGGGTTTGCACGCGAGTGCAAAATAGCGCTCATGTTCAATGGTAAATTCCTCCGGGGAAATTCGCCCCGCCAGAGGCAAGCTGCGGCGGACAGGGGCACGTATATGTGCCCCTGTCCGCCTCAGCTTTATAAATCTAGCTTTAAGTGTAGTGGAAAAAATAGTCTAAACAATCATTGTTAGAGAGACACAAGGTTAGGCCAGCTGTGCAGAATTTTGCGGCGCTATACAAATTAATAATAATAGGGCACGGGAGGGGGCAGAGATACAAAGTCCATAGCTAAAGCTAAAATGTAAAAAATACCATAAGATCACAAACAGCAATATACAAACACAATAGTGCTGTCTAACAACAGCCTAGATTGCTGCTGGTCGAAATAGTGAGTTGATTAATAATGCTGTGCACCTGTCTCATCAGATGTGTTAGACAGGGTTAAGGCACAACAATATTAATATTATAGCAATACATGAACAGTCCTATAGCTTTAAGTAAGCAGGCATTGATCTTCCAGAACACCAGTTCAATTCCTGGCTAGTGACCCCATGATCAAACAAGTCAAACACTCATTATTTACTTAGGAGTTTTAATTGAGCCTTGACAGTACTTTTCTATGTGTGTAGTGACCACAGTACAAGTAAGTATAGAGAGGTCTTGACACACAGAAAGGGGAAAGCATAAAATGTAACAGTAAATAAAACTGTCTATCAGCTTATAGCATCAAGAACCAAGCTCAGCTGTTAAAGGTTACTGTCCACATGGTCTGTGATAACTTTAATAAAAAATGTCAATGTTTCAGAAGAGCAACTGTATAAATCGGCTAACTGGTGTTTCACAACTTTCCTTATTGCTATCTAGTTCCGTTTTATCATATATATGAAATTGTCTCATGTGTGCTAAGATTTGGCATGCTCCTGTATGTAATGAGTTCCTTCATACACTGTCATGCAAGAGTAATGGCAGGCATAATGGCTTCTTTTCCCAGTTTGATATCAATTTCATTTGCTGCATATGATTTTTTTTATTACCGGTTTTAAACGCCTGAAAATGATTACTGTAGATATATGATAAGATATATTACAATATGATCTTTTTATTTCTGAGATTTGAGTTCTTTATCTGTATTACAGTCTGATTTTTTGTTTGTTTTTTTGTTTCATTTTTATTGACTTTGTCAATGAACATTGCTTGGTATTCAAATAAGGAAGCAAAAAGAGGTTAGTTCAAGCAATAGTACAGTCTAAATATGTGTTATCTTTGTAGTAAAGCTACAATTAAATAGTCATTAAACAATAATATTAAAGATCAAATAAATGGCACAAGATCCTAAACCCATGTCCTTTCACAAATAAAAGGAAATATTAACATAGCAACATTTCTTGTGAACATGATTCTATAGGGCAAGGCTTCATATATACTTGGTGGCAGGGGCCTAGAAATTAGGCCTTGGCACCTTTTTGCCCTTAGCACCCAAAGGTTTAAGGATCACAGTCTAACCTAGCTCTTCTGCTCATTCATCACAGAGCTAAGTGTCCTTTTTAACAAGCGGCCTTGTTTATACATGGAAGCAAGTTTCAGCTTTCTTTTCTGCTCCCAGCTTATGGCTTGTTTCAATTGAACCCTTAAAAATGGAACTGTACGCTAATGAAGTGGCCAACTGCTCCATTTTAGTACCAGGTTTCCATTGAATTATTTTGCACATTGTGTGCAGTTGCTCTATTTGTGTAGGTTTAAGTTAACATTCCGTTAACACTTCCATCCGACGTCAGATTTATCGAAAATAGCACCATAACAAGTTTGTTGCTATGGTAACCTGACCTTACACTATAACATTTACATTTAATGTCTGCTCCTTATCTGTGATGACCCTTAATGAGAAACAAAAACCAAAATACATTGAATTCATCAAAAAAAAAAAAATGAAAAATGTTTAATGAAAAAAAAAAAATTCTTTGTGTTATTAAATGTTTCAATTTATTGATATATATATTTAGTGTTGCCCTAAGCATAGGCCTAGTTGGAATTATGCAGATGTGTGCTTGATTATATTTTTAAATCTAAATACATATTGATATTTACCTAAAACATAACTGAAACTATTCCTATACATGGGCAACCACTAAATATTACACACAACTATCTTTCTTTCTTAAGACACGGTAAGTCCACGGAATCGTCAATTACTGTTGAGAATACCACTCCTGGCCAGCAGGATGAGGCAAAGAGAACCACAGCAAAGCTGTTAAGTATCACTTCCCTTCCCACAACCCCCAGTCATTCTCTTTGCCTTCAGTGCAAGGAGGAGGTGAAGTTTTAGGTGTCTGTATAAGATTCTTCTATCAAGATTTTTTTATTTTGAAGCCAGAGCAGGCTTGCTCTGATCTTCCCTGACAAACTGGGTTTTGCTGTACTCCACGTTAGTCTCTTCAGTAGGGCAGTGGTGGCTTTAAAGCAGTTAGGAACTTGTAATTTTCCTAACATGTTGCTACCCTGGTATAGAAAGCCTGAGTAGGTTTACTCTGTCTTTCTTTTTCTACAGGTCTCTGTGAGGAGCGGCATCCTCTCATATCTAGTAAGCTGTCCTCCTGCCGGACGGCCAGATACAAGTAAGTGCTTTTGTCTTCTTAGTATTGGGAACTTGCACTTATGAGTCTTTCACTGCACATTAATGGGGACACATATTTATCCTTTGGAAGGATATTGTAGGCAGGATGCAGGCACTTTTGTCACAGGAGACCAGGGGTTAATACTGTATGAGAGTATACCCTGAAGATTTGTTTAGAGGCACTTTAGAGATTAATAATATATTTTATTGCCTATTGTTTTTAAAAGGGTTAATTAATTTGGATTTTGAAGAGTTCAATACCTTTTATCAGGCTACAAGCTTTCTAAATTATATTTGGCTTGGTTGGAGAGCGCACAATTTTATTGAACTTGCCCTGTAAGTTTTCTGTGGCTGCAGAATGCAACTAAGGCTTATGTACATTTTATTGAACTCTCTCTGGGCACCTGGAATGAAGCGCGATATTAGCAATTTCGCGCTTCATTTCCAGCTGATGCTGTGTCTCCGTCTCCTTTCTTGTGAAGGAGTACGGCGCCATTTTGCGGCTCTCGTCTAGGCCAATCATGTGACCCCGCCTCTTCAGTGTCTCCATTTGAGATCGGAACTGCAGCTAATAGCAGTTTGGTCTTTCAGGGAGATTGCGGGAGTTCTCTTGTACATAAATATTACGATAAACTTTGAGACCTATGTGTCAATGTATTTTATTAAAGGATTTCATAAATTAAGCTTGTTTTTTTTCTATTATATTGTGTTAAAGATGATAATAAGCATACCACCGCAGTATAGTGGTAAGTGTCCTAGAGGGGTTGGTATCAATCTGGACTAGGTTGTGTTTTGTCCTCCTTAAGATTTATGTTCTAGTTTTAAAACAGAGGTCTGTTTTTTTATGTATTTATAATGTTTTTAAGGTGACAGTGTCCATTAATTTAAACATTTATTGTTCAGGGTTGGAACAGTGGTCTGCTCCTATGAAACAAATGTATTGCGGCTTGACAAACAATTTGTTTTTATTCAGCATCTTTCCCTCATATTTGTATATATCTTTTTAAATAAAGATATTTTTCGTTTCTAAGGATAAGTTTAGACAAATTATAATGTCTATTTCTTTCATGTAATTGGCAAGAGTCCATGAGCTAGTGACATATGGGATATACAATCCTACCAGGAGGGGCAAAGTTTCCCAAACCTCAAAATGCCTATAAATACACCCCTCACCACACCCACAATTCAGTTTTACAAACTTTGCCTCCTATGGAGGTGGTGAAGTAAGTTTGTGCTAAGATTTCTACGTTGATATGCGCTTCTCAGCATTGTTGAAGCCCGATTCCTCTCAGAGTACAGCGAATGTCAGAGGGACGTGAAGGGAGTATCACTTATTTGAATACGATGATTTCCCTAACGGGGGTCTATTTCATAGGTTCTCTGTTATCGGTCGTAGAGATTCATCTCCTACCTCCCTTTTCAGATCGACGATATACTCTCAATTTACCATTACCTCTACTAATAACTGTTTTAGTACTGGTTTGGCTATCTGCTATATGTGGATGGGTGTCTTTTGGTAAGTATGTTTTCATTACTTAAGACACTTTCAGCTATGGTTTGGCACTTTATGCATTTATATAAAGTTCTAAATATATGTATTGTACTTATATTTGCCATGAGTCAGGTTCATGTATTTCCTTCTGCAGACTGTCAGTTTCATATTTGGGAATGTAAACATTTTTAAGAAATGTATTTCTTACCTAAGGTTTAGTCTTTT
Source organism: Bombina bombina (assembly GCF_027579735.1). NCBI lineage: Eukaryota > Metazoa > Chordata > Amphibia > Anura > Bombinatoridae > Bombina > Bombina bombina. Next base: position 974,308,949 of record NC_069502.1, read on the forward strand.
TTCAATTGACTACTTCTTGTAATTGCGGGTATTAGGCCCGCGGGTGCGTCAAATGTTAAACTTTATTGCGTCATTCTTGGCGCGAAAGAATTTTTGGCGCGAAAAAGTATGTTTATGACGCAACTTCGTCATTTCCGGCGTCATACATGACGCTGAGACCTTTCATACGGCGGCATCATTAGTGACGCAAGTGTGTCATTTCCGGTCATTTTTGGCGCTAAAAAAGACTTTACGTTACGTTGTGTGTCATACTTGGCGCCAATTTTTTTTCATTATTTCTATACCCCTTGTTTGTTTGCCTCTTGCTTTTTGCTTTCAGAGGCCTATGCTATTGCATTTTTTCCCATTCCTGAAACTGTCATATAAGGAAATAGATCATTTTGCTTTATATGTTGTTTTTTCTCTTACATTGTGCAAGATGTCCCAATCTGATCCTGCCTCAGAAGTTTCTGCTGGAACATTGCAGCCTGACATCGGTTCTACCAAAACTAAGTGCATTTGTTGTAAAGTTGTAGAAATTATTCCACCGAATGTCATTTGTAATAGTTGTCATGATAAACTTTTACATGCAGATAGTGTTTCCATCAGTAATAGTACATTGCCAGTTGCAGTTCCTTCAACTTCTAATGTGCATGATATACCTGTAAATTTTAAAGAATTTGTTTCTGATTCTATTATGAAGGCTTTGTCTGCATTTCCACCTTCTAATAAACGTAAAAGGTCTTTTAAAACTTCTCATTTAGCTGATGAAATTTCAAATGACCAACAACATAATAATTCATCCTCTTCTGATGAGGATCTATCTGAAACAGAAGATCCTTCCTCAGACATTGACACTGACAAATCTACTTATTTATTTAAAGTGTTCTTTATTAAAAGAAGTGTTAATTACTTTGGATATTGAGGTAACCAGTCCTATTGACGTTCAGTCTAATAAACGTTTAAATGCTGTTTTTAAACCTCCTGTGGTTTCCCCAGGGTTTTTTCCCATTCCTGAGGCTATTTCTGATATGATTTCTAAGGAATGGAATAAGCCAGGTTCTTCTTTTATTCCTTCTTCAAGGTTTAAAAAATTGTATCCTTTACCAGCAAAATCTATAGAGTTGATGGGGCCATTTCTACTCTTGCTAAACGTACCACTATTCCTATGGAAGATAGCACTTCCTTTAAGGATCCTTTAGATAGGAAGCTTGAATCTTATCTAAGGAAGGCCTATTTATATTCAGGTCATCTTCTCAGACCTGCTATTTCTTTGGCTGATGTTGCGGCTGCATCAACTTTCTGGTTGGAAAATTTAACGCAACACGAATTGGATTCTGACATATCTAGCATTGTTCGTTTACTGCAACATGCTAATTATTTTATTTGTGATGCCATTTTTTATTTTATCAAAATTGATGTTAGATCCATGTCTTTAGCTGTTTTAGCTAGAAGAGCTTTGTGGCTTAAATCTTGGAATGCTGATATGACATCTAAATCTAGATTACTATCTCTTTCTTTCCAAGGTAATAATTTATTTGGTTCTCAGTTGGATTCTATTATTTCAGCTATCACTGGGGGAAAAGGAGTTTTTTTGCCTCAGGATAAAAAACCTAAGGGTAAATCTAAGGCTTCTAACCGTTTTCGTTCCTTTCGTCAGAATAAAGAACAAAAACTCAATCCTTCCCCCAAGGAATCTACTTCCAATTGGAAGCCTTCCTCAAATTGGAATAAATCCAAGACATTTAGGAAACCAAAGTCAGCCCCTAAATCCACATGAAGGTGCAGCCCTCATGCCAGCTTAGCTGGTAGGGGGCAGATTAAGGTTTTTCAAGGATTTTTGGATAAAATCTGTCCAAAATCATTGGATTCAGAGCATTGTCTCTCAAGGGTATCGAATAGGATTCAAAGTAAGACCTCCTGTGAGAAGATTTTTTCTCTCACGCATCCCTGTAAATACAGTAAAAGCTCAGGCTTTTCTGAAGTGTGTTTCAGATCTGGAGTCTTCATCAGTAATAATGCCAGTTCCTCCTCAGGAACAAAGTTTGGGGTTTTATTCAAACCTATTCATTGTACCAAAGAAAGAAAATTTATTCAGACCAGTTCTGGATCTAAAAATTTGGAATCGTTATGTAAGAGTACCAACTTTCAAGATGGTGACTATAAGGACTATTCTGCCTTTTGTTCAGCGAGGACATTATATGTCCACAATAGACTTGCAAGATGCATACCTTCATATTCCGATTCATCCAGAACACTTTCAGTTTCTGAGATTCTCTTTTCTAGACAAGCATTACCAATTTGTTGCTCTTCCATTTGGCCTAGCAACAGCTCCAAGAATCTTTTCAAAGGTTCTGGGTGCCCTACTATCTGTAATCAGAGAACAGGGTATTGCGATGTTTCCTTATTTGGACGATATCTTGGTACTAGCTCAGTCTTTACATACTGCAGAATCTCACACGAATCAACTAGTGTTGTTTCTTCGGGAACATGGTTGGAGGATCAATTTACCAAAAAGTTTCTTGATTCCTCAGACAAGGGTCACCTTTTTAGGCTTCCAGATAGATTCAGTGTCCATGACTCTGTCTCTAAAAGACAAGAGACGTTTAAAATTGGTCGCAGCATGCCGGCTCCTTCAGTCTCAGTCATTCCCTTCAGTGGCTATGTGCATGGAAGTTTTAGGTCTCATGACTGCAGCATCGGACGCGATCCCCTTTGCTCGTTTTCACATGAGACCTCTACAGCTTTGTATGCTGAATCAATGGTGCAGGGATTATACAAAGATATCACAATTAATATCCTTGAATCCCAATGTACGACACTCTCTGACATGGTGGATAGATCACCATCGTTTGGTTCAAGGGGCTTCTTTTGTTCGCCCAACCTGGACTGTGATCACAACAGATGCGAGTCATTCAGGTTGGGGAGCTGTTTGGGGATCTCTGACAGCACAAGGGGTTTGGAAATCTCAAGAGGCGATATTACCAATAAATATTTTAGAACTCCGTGCAATTCTCAGGGCTCTTCAGTTTTGGCCTCTGCTAAAGAGAGAACTGTTCATTTGTTTTCAGACAGACAATATCACAACTGTGGCTTATGTCAATCATCAGGGTGGGACTCACTGTCCCCAAGCTATGAAAGAAGTATCTCGGATACTTGCCTGGGCAGAATCCAGCTCCTGTCTAATCTCTGTGGTGCATATCCCAGGCGTAGACAATTGGGAAGCGGATTATCTCAGCCGCCAGACTTTACATCCAGGAGAGTGGTATCTCCATCCAGATGTGTTTTCTCAGATTGTTCAGATGTGGGGGCTTCCAGAGATAGATCTCATGGCCTCTCATCTAAACAAGAAACTTCCCAGATACCTGTCCAGGTCCAGGGATGTTCAGGCGGAAGCAGTGGATGTGCTGACACTTCCTTGGTGTTATCAACCTGCTTACATCTTCCCGCCTCTAGTTCTTCTTCCAAGAGTGATCTCCAAAATCATCATGGAACAGTCTTTTGTGTTGCTGGTGGCTCCAGCATGGCCACATAGGTTTTGGTATGCGGATCTTGTTCGGATGTCCAGTTGCCCGCCTTGGCCACTTCCGTTACTGCCGGACCTACTATCTCAAGGTCAGTTTTTCCATCAGGATCTCAAATCATTAAATTTGAAGGTATGGAAATTGAACGCTTAGTTCTAAGTCATAGAGGTTTCTCTGACTCAGTGATTAATACTATGTTACAAGCTCGTAAATCTGTCTCTAGGAAGATTTATTATAGAGTTTGGAAGACTTACATTTCATGGTGTTCTTCTCATAAATTCTGCTGGCATTCTTTTAGAATTCCTAGAATTTTACAGTTCCTTCAGGATGGTTTGGATAAGGGTTTGTCTGCAAGTTCCTTGAAAGGACAAATCTCTTCTCTTTCTGTTTTATTTCACAGAAAGATTGCTATACTTCCTGATATTCACTGTTTTGTACAGGCTTTAGTTCGTATTAAGCCTGTCATTAAATCAATTTCTCCTCCTTGGAGTCTTAATTTGCTTCTGAAGGCTTTACAGGCTCCTCCATTTGAGCCTATTCATTCTTTGGACATTAAACTACTTTCTTGGAAAGTGTTGTTCCTTTTGGCTATCTCTTCTGCTAGAAGAGTTTCTGAGCTATCTGCTCTTTCTTGTGAGTCTCCTATTCTGATTTTTCATCAGGATAAGGCAGTTTTGCAGACTTCTTTTCAATTTTTACCTAAGGTTGTGAATTCTAACAACATTAGTAGAGAAATTGTTGTCCCTTCCTTGTGTCCTAATCCTAAGAATTCTTTGGAGAGATCCTTACATTCTTTTGATGTGGTAAGAGCTTTGAAATATTATGTGGAAGCTACTAAAGATTTCAGGAAGACTTCCAGTCTATTTGTTTTATTTTCTGGTCCTAGGAAAGGTCAGAAGGCTTCTGTTATTTCCTTGGCTTCTTGGTTGAAACTTTTGATTCATCAAGCTTATTTGGATTCGGGTCAGGCCCCGCCTCAGAGAATTACAGCTCATTCTACAGTTGATCAGATTTGCAAAGCGGCGACTTGGTCCTCTTTGCATACATTTACTAAATTCTACCGTTTTTATGTATTTGCTTCTTCGGAAGCAGTTTTTGGTAGAAAAGTTCTTCAGGCAGCTGTTTCAGTTTGATTCTTCTGCTCTTTGATTTAAGTTTTTTTCTTTCAAAAATGAAAATAAACTTATTTTTTTGGGTTGTGGATTAATTTTTTTCAGCGAAATATGGCTGTTTTTATTTTTATTCCCTCCCTCTCTAGTGACTCTTGAGTGGAAGACTCCACATCTTGGGTATTGATATCCCTTTTGTCACTAGCTCATGCACTCTTGCCAATTACATGAAAGAAAACATAATTTATGTAAGATCTTACCTGATAAATTCATTTCTTTCATATTGGCAAGAGTCCACGGGGCCCACCCTTTTTATGGTGGTTATGATTTTTTGTATAAAGCACAATTATTTCCAAATTTCCTTTGTTGATGCTTTCTACTCCTTTCTTTCTCACCCCACTGCTTGGCTATTCGTTAAACTGAATTGTGGGTGTGGTGAGGTGTGTATTTATAGGCATTTTGAGGTTTGGGAAACTTTGCCCCTCCTGGTAGGATTGTATATCCCATATGTCACTAGCTCATGGACTCTTGCCAATATGAAAGAAATTAATTTATCAGGTAAGTTCTTACATAAATTATGTTTTTTTTGTCTGTGCCGTTTTTTTAGCAAGAGCTATTGAGTACAGATAAATCTGAGCCTTATGTTTCCCTGGATGATGCTGTTCAGGCAATTCAACAGCTTCTCCTTAAAGGTCCCAAGCTTCTTTGGCGTCACATGCAGTGCACTTTCGGTTCTTCTCAATCTCCTGGTGGAGTGTGCTTGCTTACAGATTTTGCAGCTCAGGTATCATCTACGATACTTTCGGCTTTGTCTGTTTTTCCTTACCTATAGGGAAAATGCAAAAGGACATTAAAATTTCAGATAGCAAGGTTTCTGTTCTGATTCTACTACCCAGGTTGATCTCCCAGGTTTTGGGGAGGTGAATTCGCTGGTAGCTTCTGAGGGTGAAGTCTCAGATTTGGACAGTATAATTCCTTTATTCCTTTATGTATGCTAGAATACCTTGTGTACTGTTAAAGGAGGTTTTGGCTACTTGGACGACATCGATACCACTGTCGTTGTCAACCTTTGAAAGTTTTGTGATTTTTAGCATTTTTATTATGTCCTTCCTATGAAGAAGTGCTTTTACGTGCCTAGACCTTAAGGGTCCATGGAGAGGAGGTTTAACTGTTCTGTCTTAGCAATGCCTTGCCTTATTAGACTTGCTATACTCACCGCCAGTGGCTTACGTCAGTGACCGTGCTGTCTAAAGCACTGTATTAATCCTACAGTCTTTTTGGAGGTGTGGTCTCGTTTTCTCTCCACTCCAGAATCCAGTTAACTATGCGGTGCATGGATATTATTTATTACAGATGGACTCGGAGTTCCTTAGTCATATGAGGTGACTTAGTTTCGGCAGAACGTCAAGCTTCCAAGTTAGGGTTCAAGATCTAGTAATCCGCAGACCATTCTGATAGATGTTCTGGTGGTGTTCCTGGGTTTTCAATCTAGCATCCCTATTTCCTCCGTTTGCTTTCTTTCACGAGTTATTGCTCGTGTCAAACAGGAGAGAGTATCAGTAATTCTGATAGTTCCTGCATGGCCTCGCAGGATTGGGTAGGCAGTCCTAGCAAAGATCTCGTCTATCTCACCTTAGAGATTTCTTCTGAGGAAGGACCTTCTAATTCAGGTTCTTTTCCTTCTCCCAAATATCACTTCTCGGAAGCTGACTGCTTGGAGTTGGGACGCTTAGTTCGGTTTAAGCGGTCTTTGAGAACAGGTTTCTGACTTGTAGTATGTTTCTTGAAACATTTACCATAGGATATGGCGTAAATGTCTTTATGGTATGAATCCGTAGACTACTCTAGGAGTAGGATCAGAATTCTTAGTATTTGCCCTTTATGCAGGACGGTCTGAAGTTTCGCCAGTCAGTTCTCTGAAGGGTCAGATTTCTGCATTATCTTTCTTGCTGCATAAGCGTCTGGCGGGCGTGCCAGATGTGAATTTTTGTTGTTGTCAGAATCAGTCCTGTGTTTGTCTGTTGCTCCTCCTGGGAGCCTTATCTTTTGTTCTTAACGTTTTGCAGCAAGCTATGTTGAAACCATTGCATTCCATAGATATTATTGATTATCTTGGAAGGTTTTGTTTATTTTTTGCTATCACTTCTGATAGGAGAGTGTCGGAACTCTCAGCTTTGAAGTGTGATTTGCCTTATCTTATCCTTCATGCCGATAAGGCGGTCCTTTGTACTAAGTTAGGTTCCTTTCTAAAGTACAATTCTCTTCTCTTTGTTGTAGTTCTTCTTTTCTGAAGAACATTTGTTGCACAGCTTGGTGGTTTTGTGTGCTTTACAATTTTATTTACAGACAACTAAGGATTTCTCCAGTCTTCTGTCCTGTTTGTTGTTTCGCTGGGAAACATAAAGGCTTCTGTAACTTCTGTTTCCCTCTGGTTGAGAAGTATAATTGGTTTTGCTTATGAGACTGCTGGGCAGCAGTCTCCTGAGAGAATTACAGCTCTTTCCACTAGGGCTGTCTCTTCTTGGGTTTTCAAAATTAAAGCTTCTGTGGAATGAATTTGCAAGACTGCAACTTAGTCTTCTCTGCATTCCCTATCAAAATTTTACAAATTGGTTTCTTTTGCCTCGACTGAGGTTCTTTCGGGAGAAAGGTTCTTCAAGCAGTGGTGCCTTCTGTTTAGGTTACCTGTCTTGTCCCTCCCTAATCATCTGTGTCCTCTAGCTTGGGTATTGATTCCCAACAGTAATTGATGATTCCTTTAACTCACCTTATCTTAAGAAAGAAAACAAAATTTATGCTTACCTGATAAATTTATTTATTTCTTGACACGGTGAGTCCACGGCCCTCCCTGTTTTTCAGACAGTTTTTTCATATATAAACCTCAGGCACCTCTGCACCTTGTGTTATTTCCTTTCTCTCCTTTTCCTTCAGTCGAATGACTAGGGGTTGTGGGAAGAGAAGTTATACTTAACAGCTTTGCTCTTTGCCTCCTCCTCCTGGCCAGGAGTGGTATTCCCAACAGTAATTGATGATTCCGTAGACTCATCGGAGCATATTTATCAAGCTCCGTATGGAGCCTGATGCCCCGTGTTTCTGGCGAGCCTGCAGGCTCGCCAGAAACAACAGTTATGAAGCAGCAGTCACAAAGACTTCTGCTCCATAACCTGTCCGTCTGCTCTGAGCAGGTGGACAGACATCGCCGGAAATCAACCCGATCGAGTACGATCGGGTTGATTGACACAACCCTGCTGGCGGCCTATTGGCCGCAAGTCTGCAGGGGGCGGCGTTGCACCAGCAGCTCTTGTGAGCTGCTAGTGCAATGCTGAATACGGCGAGCGTATTGCTCGCCGTATTCAGCGAGGTCTGTCGGACCTGATCCGCACTGTCGGATCAGGTCCGACAGACCTTGATAAACAGGGGCCACCGTGTCAAGAAATAAATACATTTATCAGTTAAGCATAAATTTAGTTTTTTCTAAAGTGAAACACTTGAATAGTTTGAAAGTTTTGATGGTAACTACGCCTCAAAAAGCAAAATGTTCCTCTTTTAAACCTAGTTGAGCTGGGTGTAACTCTTTTCAATGTATTGACAGTTTCCGTCAGTTTGTTAATGGTTTCTGCTTTTATTGGAAACCTGGTGTAAAATAACAGCTAATGGCTTCAAATACTGTCTATATTCAGCAGTCAGACCCCTGCTGCCGATATTGTGGTATAACATGACATCTGAAGCAGTCGATACGCAAAATTACTTCCACTGTGTAAAACACTTTCTTAACAGAGATCGCTTCCAGCCCTAGTCCTCCTTAACCGTATATAAGATAGTTGATGCAAGTGTGGCGGCGCTGTATCCCTTTGGGAATCAAGCTGAATATCTCTCCTTGCTTCTCCGGTCAGGTCAAACTTCCTTTAACCTCCAAAAGATAATAGCCCAAAATAGTGTAGTAACATCACACAATGGGTCGCATCAATGGAAGATACTCACAAGATTTAAAGTAAAAATCAACTTTTATTGCCGGAATCATGTCAGGTAAGCTTACAAAAACATAGAAAAAGAGTCACTGCCCTATTCTATTCTATTGGGTTCTTGTAAAGCGCGGCGATTCACCCGTAAGGGTCTCAAGGCGCCCTAGATGTTATAGAGACTAAAACATACTGTAAGCGTTAGGCAGCATCTGATCCATCAAGGAACACAATCCTAATGATATTCAAAAGTGCTTAATTAGCTCTGTCTGCTCAACTTTTCTTTGATATCAACCTGCAACATTGTATTGTATAAAAATGCACTTACAGTTCTGATGATATATTTTCAGTCTCTAAGTTCCCTTAGAAAGCGTGTAAAAAACACAGGTGTCGTCCTTAGCTCTCATCCGGCTGGCCGTGTCTCTTTACAGACTGCACTCTAAATTCGTGACCTCCTGGTTTGCTTTTAGTGTTCTAGGTGCCCTGTGGGTGTCCTTAATGAACGGTAGTGAACTGACTAAAAAATATCCAGACCGGCTCAAACAAGTGCAAATAAATAAAAGGAGGTCAAAATCAACAAAAGACCACTAGCAAATAAGCAGCTAATGCCATAGTAAAAACTGAGGCTACGACCTCGGCCCGAATTACGTCACTGACGCGTTTCAGGTATCTCCTGTAATCATAGTTAACATCACTGTGCCTCCCTCTTCCTTTAAAAAGGTGAGTTACAGGTGTTAGCCTCATTAGGGAAATCCCTGCAGTCAGAGAAGGGATAAATCGTTACCATTACTCTTAAAGAGGAAGTACATACATATACTTAACATACATATTGTTATCATACATCTTGTTACGACTTAGCATTTTACATTTTACAATTTAAGCCCAGTCTTAATACAATTCTACTATAATACATACAATTTAGTGTTTGTATACATATGTTTGTCCACAGCTTATCTACTTAACTTATCTCCATCAAATTTAAAGTTAACCTTGGCTAATTAAGCTCCAAAGTCAATTTTAGAGTCTATATAATACTTATTAATATTTAAACATCCTATCTCAAAAAAGATAATATAGATAATAACCACAAATAAATATGATCAAAATATTGTGGTGGAATTACAAATAACAAATAAAAGAACCAGAATGTAAGAAATATGAATGTGAAATATAACATAATATGCCTTACAGAGTAAACTAACTAGCATATTCATATATCAATACAAAAAATGTTCACTCAGAACTTTATACGTACCAATGATACCGTTATTATACATTCATTCCTTAATAGTTTTATGCTTACTGAGGATAATAATTGTACTAGCATTCCAATTTATATTTCAACTACTGACACTTTTATCCTAGTAACCTAGGAACTCCCCCTATAGGACCGAATGATAAAATATGCTGCTAATACACTTCATATCATATTATTAGTAATACAAATAATTTACTTTATTCATATTTTAAGCATGCAAGACATATGCCCTAAAACTTTTATCTACAATCAATGTTGCTCATTAAAAGTTGTTTCTCACAATCTTAACAATGAACTTGTCACTGAGGGGAGTTAAGTTTTGCTATCTCTATCACTATTGGTTTACCACACTTGTATATATGTGGTAGATAGGTATTACACTTGGGTATTTGTATAATTTATTAATCTATTCCCAATGATTTTTCAAATCAAAAGTGGAATTAAAGCCTTTTGGCATATGTGTCTGTAAGGAAAAGATCCAGAAGGCCTCTCTACGGTATAGGATTTTAGTCCTATCACCTTCTCTCTTTGGGGGTAATACTCTTTCTATGGCCTGCCATTTAAAGGTGTTTACATTTTTGTCATGGTCATTTATAAAGAGGAAGAGGACAAGTTAAATGTCATGCAGAGGTTACAACTATGAGTGTCAGTAAAGAGAAGTTTAAAGAACAGAGTCAGGAAACAGGCCTATTTAAAACCTATTATAGGGGAAATGGTAGAAAGGGATATCAAAACCCAGCCAGTAAGTATATGGTTAAGAATGCAGGAAATGTAATTAAAGAAAGAGTAAATGAAGAAGAGGTAGATTCTATGCAGCAGGGTTTTCACCGGGACAGAGAAAGAAACGAAGAGGGGGGTCAAAGAAGAGAACAGAGAGATCCAGCAGAGAAATCCAAATATCAACTAAGAACTCAAAAGTAGATCTCATCCCTGCATATATTACTACTCCACTGGTTAAGAGGGTCCGTCTAGTGGGAAATGTAATAAATGTTTCTGATGAAGAGCTTACAATAGAGGAATATAAAACCTTAAACCTAGGGCTGGGCTTTGTACCAGAAAATTACTTTTAATTATTTGACATCCTAATAGATCTAAACAGGTTTATAAGAAATCTCACCTTAAAACAACACTTTGCAAATGATACCACTGTGGATAGGGACCAGGGGGATGTTCATAGACTCTCAGATAACACTGAGAGGAATAACTCTATAGATATTCCTGTACAGGAAGAATCCGATTTGGACTTTGATAATTTGTGTTGTCTGAGAGATATGAATGACCTTCAGGAACTAGAACATCAGGATACTAATAGCCAGAATGATGACACACTTTTTGGCAGTAAGATAAGTCATACCTTTACCTCAAAATCATCTTTTTACCCAATACAAAGTAGGGGAACAGTGTTGGAGCTCTTTCATAAAACAATAGAACTCACAGATTTAAACAAAAAAGTGACATTACAGAAACAAGGCAAGAGTAAAAAACTTAAGTCAGTCGCAACTGCCCTAAAAAATAGAACTGATCTGGTATATAAGAAATAAGACAAAGGGGGTAGTACAGTTGTACTAAAAAGAACAGACTATGTAGCAGAGGCACTCAAACAGTTAGAAGATGGGAACACATATTCTAAACTTTCAAGAGATCGCACTAAGATATATCAGCAACAGGTAAGGTCAATGGTGGACGAGGGGGTAGAAAAAGTTTTTTTGGATCAACAAACAGCAGATTACGTGACAGTCAAATAACCAAGAATCCCCCTCTTCCACCATTTACCTAAAATACACAAATCCCTTGATAATATAAAGGGTAGGCCGATAGTATCGGGGATCGATTCCCTGCTAGAACCTCTCTCTGAATGGGTGGATTCAGTGATACAACCACTAGTGTGCCACCTAGGGAGTTATTTGCGAGACACAAAGCACCTCTTAAAAGTGCTAGATGATATACAATGGAAACCCCATTATGGTTGGCTCACAGTGGATGTTGTGTTGCTATATTCCACCATACCCCACGAACACGACATTGCAGCCATTGACAGTCTCTTGAGAAAGACTGAACTCACAAAAGATCAAAGAGAATTTGTGCTGATGGTCATTCGTTACCTGCTCGAACACAATTTATTTTACTTTGAAGGGAGTTTCTACCTCCAAAGATGTGGCACGGCGATGGGGGCAAAATTCGCCCCATCATACGCCAACCTATTTTTAGGTTGGCAGGAGGCCGTGCACATCTTTGGAGGTGAAAATCCCTTTAGGTCATGTATTAAAATCTATAAGTGATTTATAGATGACCTGATTTTTATATGGACAGGCAGCAGGTAGGAGGCCCATCTTTTTGTGGAGTATCTGAATTATAATTCTGTGACTCTGAGATTCACTATGGAATTTAATCAGAACAAGATTGATTATTTAGATGTATCTCATATAGGAGTAAACAACACCAGAATCGAAAGTCAGTTATACAGGAAGCCAATTTCTAAGAACACATTGTTACATGCAACCAGTAACCATCTAGTACATGTCCCTTTTGCAATTGCAAAGGGACAATTTCTAAGAGTGAAAAGAAATTGTAGCAAGCCAGAGAAATATAGAAGTGAATGTGAACTACTCACTAAACAATTGAAATAGAGGGGATACTCAAATAGAGCGATCAAGAGGGCGAGAACACAGGCAGACTTATGCACTAGGAAAAACTTGCTGATGGATAAACACAAAGAAACCATTTCAGATGTGAACAAGACAACGTTTGTAACAAATTATAGCAAACAATATTCGAGTGTGTGTAAGATAGTCAGAAAATATCTTCCCATTCTTTTGACAGATAACAAACTCAAACCTTATGTAAAACAGGGATGTAGGTTTTCATATAGGCGAGGTGTTACGCTAGGGAACGTTCTGTCACCTACTCAATTACCACAAATTACTGCAGGCTCAGGAAGTTCATGGTTAACACACAATGGAACATTTAGATGTGGCAACAGGTGTTAGGCTTGTGATTAAATCCAAGTTACAAATAAATTTGTTTCTTACACCACAGGCAGAGAGTACAAAACTTTACATATAAAGTTCTAACTGAGTGAACATTTTTTTGTATTGATATATAAATATGCTAGTTAGTTTATTCTGTAAGGCATATGTAAGTGATGTTATATTTCACATTCATATTTCTTACATTCCGGTTCTTTTATTGGTTATTTGTAATTCCACCACAATATTTTGATCATATTTATTTGAGGTTATTATCTATATTATCTTTTTTGAGATAGGATGTTTAAATATTAGTAAGTATTATATAGACTCTAAAATTTACTTTGGAGCTTGCTTAGCCAAGGTTAACTTTAAATTTGATAGAGATAAGTTAAGTAGATAAGCTGCGGACAAACATATATGTATACAAACACTAAATTGTATGATTATAGTAGAATTGTATTAAGACTGGGCTTCAATTGTAAAATGCTTGTAACAAGATGTATGATAACAATACAGTATATGTATGTACTTCCTCTTTAAGAGTAATGGTAATGATATCCCTTCTCTGACCGCTGGTATTTCACTAATGAGGCTAACAACTTTAACTCACCTTTTTAAAGGAAGAGGGAGGCACAGTGATGATAACTATGATTACGGGAGATACCTGAAACGCGTTTGTGACGTCATTCGGGCTGAGGTTGTAGTCTCAGTTTTTACTATGGCAGTAGCTGCTTACTTGCTAGTGGTCTTTTGTTGATTTTTTAACTGTTTTTTGAATAAAGTACCTCCTTTTATTTATTTGCACTTGTTTGAGCCGGTCTGGGTATTTTTTGGTCAGCAAGCTTACAAAAAACAATTGCTTATCATTTTTGATGTTATCACTGTCACGGTGATCACATGACCATGGGCCACTTTTTTGAGACTTAAAGAACTGTTTCATACCCGAGGCATCCAGTGATTGACCACTAAGCCTTATTCCAGGATGCATTGCAGCATGCTTGTATCTCAGGCTGCTTTTAACGTATACAATCATTATACTGTTCATACAATCACTGTCTTAGTGATTGTATGAACAGTAACAGTCAAGCTTGCCTGTTACTGCACTGTTTTCTGATGTGTTACATGCAGGCATCTGGCAGGGCCAGCCTTAGCCATTGCAGGGCCCAAGGCAGGATGACAAAATGGGGCTGCCTTTCTCCCCGCCTCCAACCCCGCCCCATCTCTGCCTCCAACCCCGCCCCATCTCTGCCTCCAACCCCGCCCCATCTCTGGCTCCAACCCTGCCCCATCTCCGCCTCCAACCCCACCCCATCTCCGCCTCCAACCCCGCCCCCAGTTTTTAAAATAAATAAGAAAATGGGAGAAAAATAATTTAAGGTAATGCACAACATTTAAAAAAACAAACAAAAAACTTACAAATCCACTAATGTTGAGCACTATAGCATTGTATATATTGCAATAAACCATTTGTACTATTGGAACAACTGTTTATGTATATAATGAAGAATTATGCTGACAATTGGGGACAGTTGAGTTAAACTGGGCCTTATTTTTATGTGTTTTCTTATGATAACAAGAACATTACAGAGACGCCAGGGCCGGCCCTAGCAAGTGCAGGTCCATAGGCAGAATAACAGCGCAGTGGCCTCTACCCAGAACAATAAATACTTAAAAAAATGGGGCAATGCACGGTACCACAGAAACAGCCCACAAACAAACACACACACACAGCCCCCCCACACACACATAACCCACACGCACCCCCCACACACACACATAACCCACACGCACCCCACACACACCACACACACACCCCACACCCCCACACACACACAAACACACAGACAGCCCACACACTGCCCACAAACACACACACACATAGCCCCCCACCCACACACAGACCCCACACACACACACACTCCCACACAGCCCACACACACACACAACCCACACCCCCCCCCCACCCCATACACACCCAACACCCCCCCCACCCCACACACACACCCAACACCCCCCCCCACACACACACACACAACCCCCACACACACATACCCCACACAGTACACAAGGTAAATAGAAATACTTGTAAACATTTTTTTTTTTTTTTTTTTAAAGATGTTAATGCTTTATTTAGAATACCAAGGTATGGCAGCTACCTGTTGTAATAAGGTTTGATTCATAGCCCCCATCTCCGCCTCCAACACCGCCCCCAGTTTTTAAAATAAATTAAAAAATGGGAGAAAAATAATTTAAGGTAATGCACAACATTTAAAAAACAAACAACAAACTTACAAATCCACTAATGTTGAGCACTATAGCATTGTATATATTGCAGTAAACCATTTGTACTATTGGAACAACTGTTTATGTATATAATGAAGAATTATGCTGACAATTGGGGACAGTTGAGTTGAACTGGGCCTTATTTTTATGTGTTTTCTTATGATAACAAGAACATTACAGAGACGCCAGGGCCAGCCCTAGCAAGTGCAGGTCCATAGGCAGAATAACAGCGCAGTGGCCTCTACCCAGAACAATAAATACTTAAAGAAATGGGGCATTGCATTGTACCACACAAACACACAGCCCTCCCCACACAGCCCCCCCCCACAAGCCCCCTCCACACACACAGCCCCCCCGCACACACAGCTCACACATCCCGCACACACACACCCCACACCACCCCCACCCTCCCCACACATACACACACCCCACACACACACCCCACACACACACACATACAGCCCACACACACACACCCCAGACACAACCACCCCACACCCCCCCACACACACCCACACATACACCACCCCACCCACCCCACCCCCCCACACACAAAACCCCACCCACCCCACTTCCACACACACACCCCACACACAGTACACAAGGTTAATAGAAATACTTGTAAACAATTTTTTTTTTTTTTTAAGATGTTAATGCTTTATTTAGAATACCAAGGTATGGCAGCTACCTGTTGTAATAAGGTTTGATTCATAGCCCCAGCTATTATAGAAAGCAGTTAGGTAGTGTACATTGGCATGCCTTCTCATAAGTGTGCATTTTATATGCAACTGAAAACAAAAAGTACCTTAGTTACACCAAGTTACAATGAAAGTAAAGTTTAACTTTGCTGTTACATTCTTTGCTGCAGACATTGATGTCCAATATTCACATTTTCTTACATATAATAATACCATGAAAACCCAAAGCAAAAATGTATAGAAATGGGAAGCAACTGAAATGGTGTAAATTGCTTAAGCTTAGTTGCAGACAGGTACTTACTGTAACGAAGGCAAGCTGGTTAGCTATAAATTACAGTTGTCTGGTATTTACTTTATACAATTTTAAATCCATATATTGAGGTATTGTGACACATGATGGTATGCCAAGCTTTGCTATTGAGCTTTTATTAGTGACACCTCACGTAACATGCACCACACCAATAGGAGTCAGCGGTCAAATCATAAATGATACCCCAGCACCCCTGCAATAAAGTGATGCTCCCAGAAATAAAATGATGCCCCCAGCACCCCTGCAATAAAATTATGCTGCCAGCCCCCCTCTGTAATAAATTATGCCCCCAGCAATAAAATTATTCCCCCCAGCACCCCTGCAATAAAATTATGCTCCCAGCCTCCCTCTGTAATAAATTATGCCCCCAGCAATAAATTATGCCCCCAGCCCTGCTGCAATAAAATGATGCCCCCAGCATTCCTGCAATAAAATGATGTCCCCAGCCCCGCTGCAATAAATTATGCCCCAGCCCTGCTGCAATAAAATGATGCCCCCAGCATTCCTGCAATTAAATGATGTCCCCAGCCCCGCTGCAATAAAATTATGCCCCCAGCACCCCTGCAATAAAATTATGCTCCCAGCAATAAAATGATGCCCTGAGCCCCCCTGCAATAAATGATGCCACCAGCCCCACTGCAATAAATGATGCCACAGCAATAAAATGAAGCCCCCATGCCAGCCCCCCTGCAATAAAATGATGCCCCCAGCAATATAATGATGTCCCCAGCCCCCTGCAATAAAATGATGCCTCAAGCCCCCCTGCAATAAAAGTATGTCCCCAGCCCCCCCCTGCAATAAAATTATGCCTACAGCCATAAATGATGTCCCAGCCCCCGTACATTAAAATGACGCCCCCTGCAATAAAATTATGCCCTAAGCCCCCTGCAATAAATGATGAACACAGCAATAAAATTAAGCCCCCAGGCCATCCCCCTGCAATAAAATGATGTCCCCAGCCCCCCCCCCCGCAGTAAAATGATGTCCCCAGCTCTCCCCCCACAATAAAATGATGCCCCAAGCCCCCCTGCAATAAAATGATGCCCCAAGCCCCCCTGCAAAAAAATTATGCCCCCAGCACCACTGCAAAAAAAGATGCACCAGCAATAAAATGCCCCCCCCCCACCCCTGTCTGAAGTTGGGCTTCCTGTGGGACCGTCACATGCATCACCACCGAGATAGTTCCGCTACTGCTCATGGCTGTGCCACTGCTGCCTACTTTCCTTTGATGTTGAAACTTCTGCTTCTCACACGCTAGTACGCCACACAGTCATGTGACTCCACACCTCTCTGAGTCCTCAGTTCCCGGGCTACCGGTTAATAAAAACAATGGCGGAAAAAATATATTTTTAAAAAAAAATGGCAGCATAATTTTTTTTTTTTTTTTTTAAAGTTTAAAATTGTTACAAGCGCATGAGCAACAGCATGAGAGACACGCTGATCACAGTGTGTCTCTTATGTTATGGAGGCACCCCTGATCTAAGCACAAACAGGCATGCGATCACAGGGATGCCCTTTTAATTCGATTGCTAGCCTGGGGTGGCCTCATATACTGTTGTTTCTGCACTGCCTCTCTTGTGGGGCATGCAGAAATAGCAATTTAAAGGGATATGAAACCCAAATATGTTCTCTTGTGAATCAGACAGTATACAATTTTAAAAAATCTTTTTTTTTTAATTATAAATAATTTACTTTTATTATCATATCTCCTAGGTGTCTGGAACACTACATGATAGGAAATTGTGCTACCATCTAGTGCTTTTGCAAATGGATAACATTGGATAAAATTTCCATATAGTGCTCCAGACATGTGCTCGCTCCTGAGCTTACATCCCAGCTGTTTAACAAAAGATACCAAGAGAACAAAGACAATTTGATAAAAGAAGTAAAATAGAAAATTGTTTAAAATGTCATGTTCTATCTGAATCATGAAAGAAAAACATTTATTTTAATGTTATTGTCATACAACATACATTCATCTTACATATAGTTGAAAAAAAATACAATATTGACTTTTCTTAGTTTTTTTTTTAAACACCATTATACATTACTTAACATGAACATACACATTAATATATAAACAAAGGACTTGTGAAAGAATCAAGAATTGTATTAGTGTTTTATAAACTCGATCCTATCTATCTATCTATCTATCTAAACAACAAGTAGAAGCATTTTACCAGGAACCAGAAGTTTAATAGCTTGTTCTTTGGCAAATTGCCTCCCTGTAACAGCCTCTTTTTAATATTACGTCTGTTTTATACTCAGTCAGTGAACTTTAAGGTGGGCAAGCTCTACACCTCTTAATGGTAGGGATTAAAATGGCGATAGAAGAGGGGGGGGGGATCAAGAATTAGAAGGAAAAAAAATATGAGGCCATTCATCTCTCCATGACGCATCTCGGAGTATCTCAGAATGCAAGAAAGGCATTAGAAGATGTTTTTGTTCTTCAGTTTCAAAGGATTGGATTAACTTTTGCCACTTATGGAGCAAGGAGGCCAGTCTGGTTCTTACATCCATTCTGACATCTAATTGTTCAATAAACATCTGTTGGTTAAGAGTTTTGCTAAACTGAGGGAAGGAGTGAGCTGATTTTAACATATGGGGAGATAAGCGAGAGAGAGACGATTCCTAGATCAGGCTGTTCAAGATCTTCTCGATAGAAGTGATCTGTACCAATCTGCCAATCTTAGAGCAGCCAAATTAATACAGCCCAATGATATCATCTAAAGTCTGTGTAAGGCATTCCCAATTTGTGTACTGCTATGTGAGATTTTCCTCCTTTCTAAATAAAGTAGCGTGTAGCAGATAATAGTAATGTATATTCTGCTTTTGCTTTTGTAACCAACAAGAAGGGGTAACATGAGCATAGGGTATAATAGTATTGGCAATGTATTCATTTTTTACAAACTAACTATACCTAATAGTCTTCTCGATTACGAGTGGTGCACAAGTGTGATATGTTTGTTTTTTTTAGGCTCCCTAGAGCATCTTCAGCCTCTCTAGCCTCACCAGTCCTTATGTTATTAAATATGAATACAGGAATTTAACTGTATCCCAAGCTATGTAAGGGACTGTTTGGGCTTTGTAAAGGAAAAGATTGTATGATCATCCTATTCCCTTTAAACCAAACAATTTTCAATTTTCCATGTCAGTCTTGTACAATGAGCCGAACTCATGTAAGGTTGCCATGATTGGGATATACTTCCTAGGTTCTGTATAAACAAAAGCATATCTGCATAAAACGCTAGATGCTGCGGGTCTCCCTCAACATCTATTCCAGGGATTGTCTGTGTCAAAATTGACAGCCCACCGTTCCAAGGCTATGTTAAATAACAAAGGTGAAAGTGGACACCCCTGTCACGCATCCCTTTGCAAAAAGCAGTTGCAGATTAACCAAAATATTCACCGCTGGGGAGGAATGAAGACTTTCAACAAATGATAGAAAGGGACTTGAATTTTTTTTTTTATGTAATACCAGAAACAAGTGCTTCCATTCCACCTGACCAAATGTCTTCTCTGCATCAAGAGAGAGCAGGAAGGCCTCTGACAATTCCATTCCCCCATTCCCCTCTCATCTGGACCAAAAATATTGGATTACTTGTAGAACTCTCTAACAATGACTATCAAAGACTGAGTATACATAAAGCCTGTTAAATCCTCATGTATCAATGAGGGCAGCAAAAGTTTCAGACGCTTAGCCAATTGTTTTGGCAAAATCCTATAGCCAGAATTAATTAAAGAAATCGGATGATATAACTCAGTCAGCATATGGTGCTTATCCGGTTTTGAAATAAGAGTCATATGAGCTGCAGAAAAGGAGGAGGACAGAACAACCTCACCATGATCATAAGAAGTAAACAAATCCGTAAGATTTGGAGTAACCTGCGATTTATGGAACTCGATCGGTAGGCCATCTAGCCTCCCCACCTTGCCCAAAGTGAGTGACATTATGGTCTTATTCACTTTATCTATAGCCTTGAAAAGTCAGCAGGGTGCATTTTAAGTTCTGAGAATTATAAGTTGATCAAATTTCAGAGCTAAATTACATAAAAACGGGGCAAAATAAATAATTACAATTTATTGCAAAGTTGTTTCAATATGCATAACTAAACATTTTAAGTAAAAATCTCAAGGTGTGTACTGTCCCTTAAATAAGCATCAGTATCTTATCATGGCATTTTGTTACGCATAATTTATTGGTGACCTTTCTGCTTCAACAAATTTATATGGTTTTAGAATTTGTTGGTAGCACTAATTGTATTTAATTAGAATAATTTTAGTTTGCAGAGTTATTTTTTAAGGGGTGCTTAATGTTTTTTCTTTATACATTTTGTTTTTATTATATGATATGCAAATCTCCTTATGGTTGAATATTAATGTTGGCAAACAATTGTATAATATGAAATTCTCAATCACAGAAAAGTAATGTGACTGGGTGGCATTATTATTATTAAATAGCCAGGTGGGGTCTGTGTAATACTTCACAATATTATAACATTTTCTGTCATTTATGAATGTAACCTAAGCTATCCATAGCACAAATTAATTTTATTTTTTAACATAAATGAGTTTAATATTGTCTTAAATTTTAACCAGGTTGTCTGTAAAATCAGCTAGATGGTGTGCTCATTAAGGGCCAGATTGTAAGTGGAGCAATATTTAACGCTCATGCTCTAACTCCGCTAGAAGTAAGATTTTTGCGTGCGTTGGGTAACGCTTGTGTTACAAGTTAATGGTAAAGAGTTTTTGCATGCTCACAAAAAGCCGAATTTCGATTATAGCGTGCACGTTCACGTAGACGTCAGTGGCGCAAAAAAAGTGGGAAAAAAGCCTAACACCCTACTCGCGTGCAAACCAGATCGCATATTCTCAAGTGCGCTAACCCAACAAGAAAATGTTAATATTTCACATTCCAATGTTCTTTACATAGCAGAATATGTTCTTTATATTCTTAAATACATATATATATATATATATATATGTATGTGTATGTATATATATATATATATATATATATACACATGATTATGTATAGATATAGATATATACAGTTATATAGGAATATCTTTTTATAAATACATATTCCCCTATGTGAAAAACATTAGAATGTGAAATATGTACAGTAAATACACACTATAACACTTTATTAAAAATGAATACTGCATAAATATGCCTTTCTTTCATGTAATTAGCAAGAGTCCATGAGCTAGTGACGTATGGGATATACATTCCTACCAGGAGGGGCAAAGTTTCCCAAACCTTAAAATGCCTATAAATACACCCCTCACCACACCCACAATTCAGTTTTACAAACTTTGCCTCCGATGGAGGTGGTGAAGTAAGTTTGTGCTAGATTCTACGTTGATATGCGCTCCGCAGCAAGTTGGAGCCCGGTTTTCCTCTCAGCGTGCAGTGAATGTCAGAGGGATGTGAGGAGAGTATTGCCTATTTGAATGCAGTGATCTCCTTCTAAGGGGTCTATTTCATAGGTTCTCTGTTATCGGTCGTAGAGATTCATCTCTTACCTCCCTTTTCAGATCGACGATATACTCTTATATATACCATTACCTCTGCTGATTCTCGTTTCAGTACTGGTTTGGCTATCTGCTATATGTAGATGAGTGTCCTGGGGTAAGTAAGTCTTATTTTCTGTGACACTCCTAGCTATGGTTGGGCACTTTGTTTATAAAGTTCTAAATATATGTATTCAAACATTTATTTGCCTTGACTCAGAATGTTCAACTTTCCTTATTTTCAGACAGTCAGTTTCATATTTGGGTTAATGCATTTTAATTTTACATATTTTACCTTAAAATTTGACTTTTTCCCTGTGGGCTGTTAGGCTCGCGGGGGCTGAAAATGCTTCATTTTATTGCGTCATTCTTGGCGCGGACTTTTTTGGCGCAAAAATTCTATTTCCGTTTCCGGCGTCATACGTGTCGCCGGAAGTTGCGTCATTCTTTGACGTTATTTTGCGCCAAAAAATGTCGGCGTTCCGGATGTGGCGTCATTTTTGGCGCCAAAAGCATTTAGGCGCCAAATAATGTGGGCGTCTTTTTTGGCGCTAAAAAATATGGGCGTCATTTTTGTCTCCACATTATTTAAGTCTCATTATTTATTGCTTCTGGTTGCTAGAAGCTTGTTCACTGGCATTTTTTTTTCCCATTCCTGAAACTGTCATTTAAGGAATTTGATCAATTTTGCTTTATATGTTGTTTTTTTCTTTTACATATTGCAAGATGTTCCACGTTGCAACTGAGTCAGAAGTTACTACAGGAAAATCACTGCACAGTGCTGGAGCTACCAAGCTAAGTCTGCTATAAACTTTTGGTATCTGTTTCTCCAGCTGTTATTTGTATTGCATGTCATGTCAAACTTATTAATGCAGATAAAATTTCCTTTAGTACTGTTACATTACCTGTTGCTGTTCCGTCAACATCTAATTTTCAGAGTGTTCCTGATAACATAAGAGATTTTATTTATTTTAAATCCATTAAGAAGGCTATGTCTGTTATTTTTCCTTCTAGTATACATAAAAGTCTTTTAAAACTTCTCTTTTTTTCAGATGAATTTTTAAATGAACATCATCATTCTGATACTGATAATGGTTCTTCTGGTTCAGAGGTTTCTGTCTCAGAGGTTGATGCTGATAAATCTTTGTATTTGTTCAAGATGGAATTTATTCGTTCTTTACTTAAAGAAGTGTTATTTGCATTAGAAATAGAGGATTCTGGTCCTCTTGATACTAAATGTAAACGTTTAAATAAGGTTTTTAAATCTCCTGTAGTTATTCCAGAAGTGTTTTATCTCCCTGATGCTATTTCTGAAGTAATTTCCAGGGAATGGAATAATTTGGGTAATTTATTTACTCCTTCTAGACGTTTAAGCAAATTATATCCTGTGCCATCTGTCAGATTAGAGTTTTTTGGGACAAAAATCCCTAAGGTTATGGGGCTGTCTCTACTCCTGCTAATGTACTACTATTCCTATGGCAGATAGTACTTCATTTAAGGACCCTTTAGATAGGAAAATTGAATCCTTTCTAAGAAAAGCTTACTTATGTTCAGGTAATCTTCTTAGACCTGCTATATTTTTAGCGGATGTTGCTGCAGCTTCAACTTTTTGGTTAGAAGCTTTAGCGCAACAAGTAACAGATCATAATTTTATAGCATTATTATTATTCTATAACATGCTAATAATTTTATTGGTGATACCATCTTTTGATATCATTAGAGTTGATGTCAGGTATATGTCTCTAGCTATTTTAGCTAGAAAAGCTTTATGGATTAAACTTGGAATGCTGACATGTCTTCTAAGTCAACTTTGCTTTCCCTTTCTTTCCAGGGTAAATAATCATTTCGTTCCTTTCCTCACAACAAGGAACAAAAGCCTGATCCTTCATCCTCAGGAGCGGTATCAGTTTGGAAACTATTTCCAGTTTGGAATATATCCGAGCCTTATAGAAACCTATAGCCAGCTCCTAAGTACCTATGAAGGTGCGGCCCTTATTCCAGCTCAGCTGGTATGGGGCAGATTACGTTTTCTTCAAAGAAATTTGGATCAATTCCGTTCTTAATCTCTGGTTTCAGAAACATTGTTTCAGAAAGGTACAGAATTGGCTTCAAGTTAAGGCCTCCTGCTAAGAGATTCTTTTCTTTCCCGTGTCCCAGTTAACACAGCAAGGCTCAGCATTTCTGAAATGTGTTTCAGATCTAGAGTTGGCTGGAGTATTTATGCCAGTTCCAGTTCTGGAACAGGGGCTGGGGTTTTATTTTATCTCTTCATTGTACCAAAGAAGGTCAATTCCTTCAGACCAGTTCTGGATCTATCATTATTGAATCGTTATGTTAGGATACCAACATTCAAGATGGTTACTGTAGGACTATCCTGCCTTTTGTTTAGCAAGGGCATTATATGTCTACAATAGATTTACAGGATGTGTATCTGCATATTCCGATTCATCCAGATCACTTTTAGTGTCTGAGATTCTCTTTTTAGACAAGCATTACCAGTTTTGTGGCTCTACCGTTTGGCCTAGCCTCAGTTCCAAGAATTTTTTTCAAAGGTTCTCGGTGCCCTTCTTTCTGTAATCAGAGAATAGGGTTTTGGTATTTCCTTATTTGGACGATATCTTGGTACTTGCTCAGTCTTCTCATTTTCGAAGAATCTCATACGAATCGACTTGTGTTGTTTCTTCAAGTTCATGGTTGGAGGATCAATTTACCAATCAGTTCATTGATTCCTCAGACAAGGGTAACCTTTTTAGGTTTCTAGATAAATTCAGTGTCTATGACTCTGTCCTTGTCAGACAAGAGAAGTTTAACATTGATATCAGCTTGTCAAAACCTTCAGTCACAATCATTCCCTTTGGTAGCCTTATGCATGGAAATGTTGGGTCCTAGGACTGCCGCATCAGATGCGATCTCCTTTGCTCGTTTTCACATGCGACCTCTTCAGCTCTGTATGCTGAACCAATGGTGCAGGGATTACTCAAAGATATCTCAATTAATATCTTTAAACCGATTTTACGACACTCTCTGACATGGTGGACAGATCACCATCGTTTAGTTCAGGGGGCTTCTTTGTTCTTCCGACCTGGACTATAATCTCAACAGATGCTAGTTTTACAGGTTGGGGAGCTGTGTGGGGGTATCTGACGGCAGAAGGGGTTTGGGAATCTCAGGAGGTGAGATTTCCGATCAATATTTTGGAACTCCGTGCAATTTTCAGAGCTCTTCAGTCTTGGCCTCTTCCGAAGAGAGAGTTGTTCATTTGTTTTCAGATAAGACAATGTCACAACTGTGGCATACATCAATCATCAAGGAGGGACTCACAGTCCTCTGGCTATGAAAGAAGTATCTCGAATTTTGGTTTGGGCGGAATCCAGCTCCTGTCTAATCTCTGCGGTTTATATCCCAGGTATGGACAATTGGAAAGCGGATTATCTCAGTCGCCAAACGTTGCATCCGGGCGAATGGTCTCTTCACCCAGAGGTATTTCTTCAGATTGTTCAAATGTGGGAACTTCCAGAAATAGATCTGATGGCTTCTCATCTAAACAAGAAACTTCCCAGGTATCTGTCCAGATCCCGGGATCCTCAGGCGGAGGCAGTGGATGCATTTTTCACTTCCTTGGAAGTATCATCCTGCCTATATCTTTCCGCCTCTAGTTCTTCTTCCAAGAGTAATCTCCAAGATTCTGAAGGAATGCTCGTTTGTTCTGCTGGTAGCTCCGGCATGGCCTCACAGGTTTTGGTATGCGGATCTTGTCCGGATGGCCTCTTGCCAACCGTGGACTCTTCCGTTAAGACCAGACCTTTTGTTTCAAGGTCCTTTTTTCCATCAGGATCTGAAATCCTTAAATTTAAAGGTATGGAGATTGAACGCTTGATTCTTGGTCAAAGAGGTTTCTCTTACTCTGTGATTAATACTATGTTACAGGCTCGTAAATCTGTATCCAGAGAGATATATTATAGAGTCTGGAAGACTTATATTTCTTGGTGTCTTTCTCATCATTTTTCTTGGCATTCTTTTAGAATACCGAGAATATTACAATTTCTTCAGGATGGTTTAGATAAGGGTTTGTCCGCAAGTTCCTTGAAAGGTCAAATCTCTGCTCTTTCTGTTCTTTTTCACAGAAAGATTGCTATTCTTCCTGATATTCATTGTTTTGTACAAGCTTTGGTTCGTATAAAGCCTGTCATTAAGTCAATTTCTCCTCCTTGGAGTTTGAATTTGGTTCTGGGGGCTCTTCAAGCTCCTCCATTTGAACCTATGCATTCATTGGATATTAAATTACTTTCTTGGAAAGTTTTGTTCCTTTTGGCCATCTCTTCTGCCAGAAGAGTTTCTGAATTATCTGCTCTTTCTTGTGAGTCTCCTTTTCTGATTTTTCATCAGGATAAGGCGGTGTTGCGAACTTCTTTTGAATTTTTACCTAAGTTGTGAATTCCAACAACATTAGTAGAGACATTGTGGTTCCTTCATTATGTCCTAATCCTAAGAATTCTAAGGAGAAATCGTTGCATTCTTTGGATGTTATTAGAGCTTTGAGATATTATGTTGAAGCTACTAAGTCTTTCCGAAAGACTTCTGGTTTATTTGTTATCTTTTCCGGTTTTAGAAAGGCCAGAAAACTTCTGCCATTTCTTTGGCATCTTGGTTGAAATCTTTATTTCATCTTGCCTATATTGAGTCGGGTAAGACTCCGCCTCATAGGATTACAGCTCATTCTACTAGGTCAGTTTCTACTTCCTGGGCGTTTAGGAATGAAGCTTCGGTTGATCAGATTTGCAAAGTGGCAACTTGGTTCTCTTTGCATACTTTTACCAAATTCTACCATTTTGTTGTATTTTCTTCTTCTGAAGCAGTTTTTGGTAGAAAAGTACTTCAGGCAGCGGTTTCAGTTTGAATCTTCTGCTTATGTTTTTCATTAAACTTTATTTTGGGTGTGGATTATTTTCAGCAGGAATTGGCTGTCTTTATTTTATCCCTCCCTCTCTAGTGACTCTTGTGTGGAAAGATCCACATCTTGGGTAGTCATTATCCCATACGTCACTAGCTCATGGACTCTTGCTAATTACATGAAAGAAAACATAATTTATGTAAGAACTTACCTGATAAATTCATTTCTTTCATATTAGCAAGAGTCCATGAGGCCCGCCCTTTTTTGTGGTGGTTATGATTTTTTTGTATAAAGCACAATTATTCCAATTCCTTATTTTATATGCTTTCGCACTTTTTTCTTATCACCCCACTTCTTGGCTATTCGTTAAACTGAATTGTGGGTGTGGTGAGGGGTGTATTTATAGGCATTTTAAGGTTTGGGAAACTTTGCCCCTCCTGGTAGGAATGTATATCCCATACGTCACTAGCTCATGGACTCTTGCTAATATGAAAGAAATGAATTTATCAGGTAAGTTCTTACATAAATTATGTTTTACATGTTTTCATCTACTTAACTGCAAATGGCCCAAATGCACTTATACATAGATGTCTCTGTGTCTACATATGTATTTATGTGTTTATATATGTAAATATATATATATATGTTGCGGGTAGGATTACCCGAGTAAAATGGACATTACCCAAGCGGCTGTGTGTACAGCCCGATGTATGATCATAAATGCCCTCAGAGTGCGGAGTCACCACATCAAACATATATAGCATGCACTGTAATTCCCCCATCTTCACTATCTTTTTTCCTCTGCCTGGGGGGTTCAAAGCCCCCCTTGTAAACCTCATTCTCAAAGGTTAATTTGGGTTGGATGCCAGAGGATTGGCTGGGCGTCTTCCTTGAACCCCCCCCCAGGCAGAGGCAAAAGAGATAGTGTTGATGGGGGAATTACAGTACATTGGGCTTTACCTACAGCCGCTTGGGGAATGTCCGTTTTACCCGGTTAATCCTAATATTACCCGGATTTCTCACTTTACCCGTAACATATACGCGTATAAATACATAAATACACATGTACATACATATATATATATATATACCTTCATATACATCTTATTTACATGTATCTCTATGCTAAAGCCCTTTGCCTGCCTTTTTTTTCTTCTAACACCTGAGACCTCATATCTTTAAGCCCTAACTTTTTTGTGCAATTTTTTTTTAAATAATGTTTATTAGATAGTGTTATTATGAGGTAACTGTACATTGTAAGGTATTTTTGATGCTTTTTTGTTTCACGAAACAGTTAACCAGAGGTCTGAGGACACGCTATCCCGACGAGCGTTAACTTCAGTTGCGCTGAAGAGATCATGTTTACTTTCAACTTTTAATACGAGCGCAACATCAGACGCGTTAAACCACTTTTCACTTGCGCATAACTGTAAGGGCACCATTCGTAATCTGGCCCTAAATAGGTCCTGGGAAGAACAGTGTGCTATATCCTTCAATCATAGAGCGTTCTAATTTCTCACCGATATAGGATAATTGCTATAAAAGTTTCAAGTATTTTTATCAGATTTTTTTTCACTTATAGTAATAGGTAGCAAAAGGCTTTAAAGGATGTTGTGTTACACCCCTACCCACCAAAAAGCATTTCATACCTTCTTTTGAGAGGTCTAAAGCCATCCATCAATCTAGGTGAGTGTGGTATTGACAACAGACTAGACAATTTAACTATGTTTATGCATTCAAGTGCAAAACATTCCTTCAAACAAATATCAGATATTGTCTGTTCAACATTTTTTTTTTAGTAGATGCCACAAAAGGAAATTCAGTTTCTATAACATGAATTAAATAGGGGTATCTTTCAGTGGATAATCTTTCTTCACTCTTAAGAGGTGCACTTTTTTTTCCATTTCAAAGAAATGCCCCTCATTCGTATTTAGGTGCTATGTATATGTATGTCACACTAGATCTATATATGACGATTTTGACATACTTGTGGAGAATTGCTAAAGAAGACTCCTATTCAAATGAGATATGTCATGATCTTCTGTGTGGCATATATTTGCTATAGGTGCACAGAAAATGTGTCATACCTACAACCCTATAAACACAGCTGTTAATTTGGAAGAAATTGAAAATAAAAAAGGACAACAAACCGAAAGATACACATAACTTTAGAAATTCCTGAAAAAGGAAATAGATAGAGTGAGAACCATACAACGGAAGTAGTACCTAAGGGAGAATGCAACATGATGGTGTGAAAGGGATGAGGTGAGCAAATGGCAGAGAAAAAAATAACCAAAAAGAAAGAGGGAGGCAGAAGAAATAAAAAAAGACAATAGTAATCAAAAAGTTATGCAGGGAAAGAGCAAAAGAGTAATCAGAGGCTTCATCAGATAGAGAGTGTAACTGGTCCAGTCAGCCTTTTATTGGAGCAAACCTTTATAGAAACTAATATAACAAAGAATGTGAACGATAAAATATGCGGTTTGTTTTTATTGATGGAGCAGAAGTGATGGATTAAAAGGTATGGTGCCATTAATCTATTCTTCCTGACATTTGAAATTACCTATGCATACGTACTCTGAAAAGGAACCTATACATAAGCATACAGATAGAGAAACTCTCTCTCAGGAATGAACAACAGCTCAATAGCTTGTTCTATGGGGATTTATCTCTTTTAGCCAATAATTATTTTCACAGAGAAAAACTTTTCTCATGTATATAATCCTGATCCCACCTAAAAAGGTCAGTCCAGCCCAGGCAATCCCTCTCTGTTCAAGGGAACATGGCAACCGCAGATGATCATTTCGGCCATCTATGAGCCTTTTCAGTGAGGGGCAGCCACATTCTTCTAAGCACATTGGACAAGTAGTCCATGTCTGGCTTCCAAGATCATCCTTAGGAAGGCTTCCCTAAGGTCATATTACAAATACGTACAGAAAGAGAAGCACTCTCTCAAGAACGTACAGCTTAATACCTTGTTCTATGCTGATTTACCACCTGGGAGCAGCCTCATTTAGCACAATAATTTTCACAGAGAAAAGCTTTCCTGAAGTATATCAGTCTGATTCCGCCTATCAAGGTCAGTCCAGCCCCAAAATACCAGGCAATCCCTCTCTTAATACTATGGTACTGAATATCTATATTAACATAATCCATGCGCTTAAAGTGAAGGTAAACATTGATGAATGAAAGCCCGTTTTTTAAAAATACTTTCAAAGTTTACAAAGCAGCCGTTTTGATTAAAAACTTACCTTTTTTTTCTTTTCACAGCCAGAGAAGCTTCCCCCTCCTGCCAGAGAAGCTTCCCCCTCCTGGAAATCCTCTCTTCACACATCAGCAATGACTAATCTGGCTTCCTCCAATCACGGCTTTCGCCCCAGGGTAGTCATAACCTGAGGCCATGCTGTGAATGGAGGAAGCCCGATTAGTCATTGCTGACGTGTGAAGAGAGGATTTCCAGGAGGGGGAAGCTGCTCTGGCTGTGAAAAGATAAAAAGGTAAGTTTTTAATCAAAACGGCTGCTTTGTAAACTTTAATGAATGAAAGTGCCATGTTTTTAATAGTATTTTTAAAAAATAGGCTTTCATTCATCAAAGTTTACCTTCACTTTAAACCATAAAAATTATCATCACTTTAAGTTTACATCTTAAAGCCACCACAATGAGCTTTCTGCTTCTAAGTCATCCGCTTTGATGGGAAGTCTTTAATTTTGTAATATCCTGGTGCAATTATTTTCTAAGCTTCTTAAAGATGTTCACAGTTTTTTTTCACAGGTATATGTCATTTGTTAATTCTTCTATTTCCCTGTACCTTTCAAGAGTGGGATTTCATCAATTGTTGTTAGGGCCATGAGGGCAATTGCTATATCTGTAGGAGGCAAAGAGCACCCCAGCAGAGCTGTAAAGTTTCACTTCCCTTACCCATAACCCCCAAGTCATTCTCTTTGCCTTGATTACGGGAGGATGGCAAAGATGGTGTCTGAAGATTATAATCCTTTTAATCCTTTTAATGGGTACTTTTCCCTGCAAGCAAGGATTGGGGCTATTCTGTGTTCATGTCAATCTCTTTAGTAAGAGTAAGGGTGGCTATTAGCAATTAGAAGACGGCGAGGTAGTCTTTGCTTAAACTTCTAACATTATTGCTACCCCTATTATAGAAAGCCAGGGTTGGTTACTCTGTTCTTTCTTTTCTATAGCTCCCTGGTACATATGGTGAAGCTGCCACACCTCAGAAAACAGCTCCTGCCTAACAGAGCAGGATCCACAGGTAAGTGCTTTACCTTCTAGGTTTGAAGGTCCCAGACTATAGGGGAAAGTATTTAAATCTGTTTTAGGGGCACTGCTTTTATGTGTAAAGAGGCATAATTTTTTTATTGGGGGCTCAGAGATGGGAGAGTGTATGAAGCTTTTGACATGTGTTTGGCTTACTTGTTGCAATCACTTTTCAGCTCAGCTTATTGGCCCAATCACTTTTGCTGTGCTGCTGTTGGTTTTCGCACCGTTTTTGTTTGGCGAAATTAAAAAAAAAGTTTTTTATTTCGGTCACGTGAACCTCAGCACTTCCGGTTTTCGGCTTCTCTGTTCAGATTGGATCTTGCAGCGGCAAATGTGGATGCTGCATTTTCTTCTATCTACAGTGGCAAGTGGATTTGGGCTATTCTGGTAACAAGGATATATTTTTTTTTTGCTACCGGGTGTGTCCGGTTTTCTGTGCTAGTGGGATAGCAACTTCTGGAGGTGTAAGACTTCCACAGAGCTGAGGGTTTTAAGTGTTTGTTTTATTGCTTCATAGAATTAAACTTAATTGGACATTTAAATTTTTTTGTTAATTGTTAACTGATACCCAATTATGGACACTAATACTGAAGTTTATTCATTTGAAAAATGCTTATTGTGTTTGGAGAATAAGATAATTCCTCCTGTACAGTTTTGCTCTTCAATCCTCCTGTACAGTTTTGCTCTTCATGTTTAAATAATACTTTAAAGTTTAAAGATAAGATGTCTCTCCCTGAGCCTCCTGTCTCTCAGGATAGTGTTATCCTAGCTACGCCTCAGCTTTCCCCTCCAGCTTCCCAAGCTTCACATGCAGTGCCCTGCGGCTCCTCTCAACCTCCTGGGGGGGGGATTTTTACCTGGGGATTTTGCTGTGCAGATTACTTCTGCTGTTTCTGCAGCTTTATCAACTTTAAGAGGAAATCTACTACTAAACATATTGATGTTAGTATGGCTGACTCCGCTAAAGCTGTGTTAGTCAGTTTGTCTCAATTATCTGATGAGGATGATTCTTCAGTGGCTTCTGAGGGGGAATTGTCAGATTCTGATACTGTAGTGACAAATTCTGCAGATTCAGAGGATATTAAGTTCAGATTTAAGTTAGAACACCTTTGAGTTCTTTTGAAGGAGGTTCTTGCTACTTTGGAAGAATCCAAATCTGTTGTGGAGAATCCAAAGAGGTCTAGTAAGCTTAATAGGGTATATGATGTACCCTCATCTGTGGAAGTATTTCCAGTTCCAGACCGTATGGCAGATATTATTACTCAGGAATGGGATAAAACAGGGATTCCTTTTTCCTTGTCCCCTGTTTTTAAAAATATGTTTCTGTTGCTGACTCTATTCATGACTCGTGGCTCACGGTGCCCAAGGTAGAGGAAGCTATATCTACTCTGGCTAAGATAACTACTATTCATATTGAAGATAGTTGTTCTTTCAAGGATCCCATGGATAAGAAGCTTGAGGCTTTTTTGAAAAAGATGTACATTCATCAGGGATTACAGTGGCAACCTGTTGCCAGTATTACTACAGTTGCGGCGGCAGCATCTTATTGGTGCGATGATTTATCTAATCTTATCCTAGAAGAGACTAATATAGAGGAGATCCAAGACAGGATCAAGGCTCTCAAGCTAGCCAATACCTTTATTTGTGATGCCAACATGCAAGTTCTTAAATTGGGGGCTAATATTTTTGGTTTTACTGTTTTAGCTCGCAGAGATCTCTGGTTAAAATCTTGGTCTGCAGATGTTACATCCAAGTCCATGCTTTTATCTCTGCCTTATAAGGGTAAAACCTTGTTTGGACCAGGTCTGGCAGAAATTATTTCTGACATTAAAGGTGGAAAGGGTTTTTTCCTACCTCAGGATAAAAAGAATAGACCTAAGAGTCGCCAGAATTCAAATTTTCGTTCCTTTCGTAACTTTAAGGGACAGAAGTCTTCCTTTTCCAAGCTGGATCAATCCAAGTCTTCTTGGAGGTCCAGTCAGCCTTGGAATAGGGGGAAGCAAGCTAAGAAGCCTTCCGTTGATTCAAAGTCAACATGAAGGGGCTGCCCCCGATCCTGTAGTGGATCAAGTGGAGGGCAATTTTTATTTTTTCAGCAGGCTTGGATACGCAATGTTCCAGATCCTTGGCCCATAGATATAGTATCCCACGGTTACAGAATAGGATTCAAATCTTGTCCTCCCAGGGGCAGGTTCCACCTGTCAAGGTTATCTGCAAATCAGATAAAGAGAGAGGCCTTCTTAAACTGCGTAAAGGATCTATCATCCCTGGGAGGGATTATTCCAGTTCCTCTAGAGGAACAGGTTCTAGGATTCTATTCAAATCTATTTGTATTTCCCAAGAAGTAGGGCACTTTTCGTCCCATTCTGGACCTAAAGTGTCTCAATCAATTCTTTAGGGCTCCGTCCTTCAAGATGGACACCATCCATTCTATTCTTCCTTTGGTCCAAAAGTGTCAGTTTATGACGATCATAGATCTGAAGGACGTGTATCTTCATGTTCCTATTCACAGGGATCACTCTCAGTATCAAAGGTTTGCCTTCCGGGACAAACATTTCCAGTTTGTTGCCCATCCTTCTGGCCTTGCTACAGCTCCCAGAATTTTTACAAAGGTTCTGGGGGCTCTTCTGGCAGTGGTGAGGTCCCAGGGTCTTGCTGTGGTGCCTTATCTAGACAACATTCTAATTCAAGCATCATCTTTTCATCTAGCAAGATCTCATACCGAGATGTTGTTGTCTATTCTACGTTTCCACGGGTGGAAAGGGAATCTGGGAAAGAGTTCCCTTGTTCCAGATACAAGGGTTTGTTTCTTGGGAACAATCATAGATTCCCTGTCCATGAAGATTTTTCTGACGGACGTCAGAAAATCCAAGTTCATGTTTCTTGCCTGTCTATCCAGTCTGCTATTCGTCCATCTGTGACTCAGTGCATGGAAGTGATTGGACTGAAGGTTGCCTCCATAGACATCTTTCCTTTTGCTCGGTTCTATCTGAGACCTCTGCAGCTATGCATGCTCAGTCAATGGAACGGGGACCACTCAGATCTCTAGCAGAAGATAAATTTAGATTCCCCAACAAGAGTCTCACTCTCATAGTGGGTTTCACAGGACCATCTGTCTCGGGGCACATGCTTTCTGAGGCCTTCCTGGGTGATTGTAACCACGGACGCCAGCATTTTGGTGTTGAGAGCAATTTTTTATGCTTTAATAGCTTGGCCTCAACTAGCTTTGGTCCGATTTATCAGATTTCAGTCGGACAACATCACCTCGGTGGCCTACATCAATCACCAGGGTGGAACTCTGAGTTCCTTTGCAATGAAGGAGGTGTCTCGCATTCTCCAGTGGGCAGAGCCTAGCGATTGCCATCTCTCTGCTATCCACATACCAGGGGTGGACAACTGGGAGGCAGATTTTCTAAGCAGGCATACTTTTCATCCCGGAGAGTAGGCTCACCACCCAGAGGTTTTCACAATGATAACTCTCAGATGGGGGGTTCCGGAGTTGGATCTGATGGCGTCTCGTCAAAACGCAAGATTCCAAAGTACGGTTCAAAGTCAAGAGATCCTCAAGCCGTTCTGGTAGATGCTCTAGCTGTTCCTTGGAGCTTCAATCTAGCATACCTGTTTCCTCAGTTTGCTTTGCCTCCATGAGTAATTGCTCGCATCAAACAGGAGAGAGCTTCTGTGATTCTAATAGCTCCTGCATGGCCTCGCAGGATCTGGTTTGCGGATCTGGTGACAATGTCATCTCTTCCACCGTAGAGGTTACTTTTCAGGAAGGACCTGCTACTTCAGAGTCCCTTTCTTCTTCCAAATCTTGTTTCTCTGAAGCTGACTGCTTGGAGATTAAACTTCTAAGTTTGGCTAGATGTGGCTTCTCTGAGAAAGTCATAGATACTATGCTTCAGGCTCGTAAACCAGTTACTCGCAAAATTTACCATAGGGTATGGTGTAAATACTTTCATTGGTGTTATTCAAAAGGTTTTTCTTGGAACAAAGTAAAGGTTCCTTAAATTTCGGCTTTTCTTCAGAAGGGTTTGATAGTCAGTACTTTGAAGGGTCAGATTTCTGCTCTGTCTATTCTTCTGCATAAACGTCAGGCAGTTCTGCCAGATGTTCAGTCTTTTTTGTTTAGGCCTTGGTCAGAATCAGGCCTGTGTTTAAATCAGTTGCTCCTCCTTGGAATCTGAACCTTGTTCCTAGAGTTTTGCAGCAGGCTCAGTTTGAGCTGTTGCATTCTGTTAGTATTAAAGTACTATCTTGGAAGCTTTTGTTTCTTCTTGCTATTTCTTCTGCTCGCAGAGTTTCCGAACTTTTGGCGCTGCAGTGTGATTCCCCTTACCTTATTTTTCATGCTGATAAGGCGACCCTTCGTACTAAGCTGGGGTTTCTCGCTAAGGTAGTGTCGGATCGCAATATTAATCAGGAAATTCCCAGAAGGAACCTCTTTTGCATAACTTGGATGTTGTGTGTGCTCCCTAATTTTACCTTCAAGCAACTAAAGATTTTCGGCAGACTTCTGCCCTGTTTATTGTTTTCTTTGGTAAGCGTAGTGGGCAGAAGGCCACTTCTACCACTTTTTCTCTCTGATTGAGACGTGTTATCCATTTAGCTTATGAGACAGCTGGACAGCAGCTTCCTGAGGTAATTACGGCTCATTCCACTAGAGCTGTTTCATCTTCATGGGCTTTCAAAAATTAAGCTTCTGTGGATCAAATCTGTAAGGTGGCCACTTGGTCCTCTATTCATACTTTTCCAAATTCTACAAATTTGATACTTCTGCCTCAGCTGATGCTTCTTTTGGAGAAAGGGTCTTCAAACGGTGGTGTGTCCTCTAGCTTGGATATTGGTTCCCACTAGTAATTAGAATGTTTTGTGGACTCTCCAGGCCATAGGAAAGAAAACAAAATTTATTTTCGGGCATGGAGAGTCCACGACCCACCCTTATTCAAATTAAGGCAGCAGTTTTTTTGTCTAGTCCTCAGGCACCTCTATACCCTTGTGTTATCTTCTTTTTCCGTTTTCCTTCAGCCGAATGACTGGGGGTTATGGTTAAGGGAAGTGATTCTTAACAGTTCTGCTGGGGTGCTCTTTGCCTCCTCCTGCTGGCCAGGAGTGAATATCCCACTAGTAATTAGAATTTTTCGTAGACTCTCCATGTCCGGAAATAAATTTATCAGGTAAGCATAAATTTTGTTTTTAAGTAACTTTCTAATTTACTATGGCCTAGATTTAGAGTTGGGCGGTAGCCGTCAAAACCAGCGTTAGAGGCTCCTAACGCTGGTTTTTACCGCCCTCTGGTATTTGGAGTCAGTCATTAAAGGGTCTAACGCTCACTTTCCAGCCGCGACTTTTCCATACCGCAGATCCCCTTACGTCATTTGCGTATCCTATCTTTTCAATGGGATCTTTCTAACGCTGGTATTTAGAGTCGTGGCTGAAGTGAGCGTTAGAAATCTAACGACAAAACTCCAGCCGCAGAAAAAAGTCAGTAGTTAAGAGCTTTCTGGGCTAACGCCGGTTTATAAAGCTCTTAACTACTGTGCTCTAAAGTACACTAACACCCATAAACTACCTATGTACCCCTAAACCGAGGTCCCCCCACATCGCCGCCACTCGATTAAATTTTTTTAACCCCTAATCTGCCGACCGCCACCTACGTTATACTTATGTACCCCTAATCTGCTGCCCCTAACACCGCCGACCCCTATATTATATTTATTAACCCCTAATCTGCCCCCCACAACGTCGCCGCCACCTACCTACAATTATTAACCCCTAATCTGTGTAAAAGTGAGCGGTGAGCCTGTCATTTCAAGACTCGTAATACCAGCGGGCGTTAAAAAGCAGCGTTGGGACCTCTCAACGCTGCTTTTTAAGGCTAACGCAAGACTCGTAATCTAGGAGTGTGTTTTGAAACTCATTTTGCTTGCATTTTGTTGTCCTGATTAGGATTTTTACTCTGTGTCCAAATAGGATTTTATCTCTATGTCCTAATAATATATATAATTAACTTAATCAGTTTATTTTGAGAGAATTGTTTTTGCCCTGAACAATAGCTCACTAGTTTATTATTCCTAACGTATAGGTATATAGTTTTTTTAGCGCAATTGATTCATTTTATTGAATTCAAAAATAACCTGTGCCTGCTAAGAAACCTGTGTCTACCATACTAGTGAGAGTCTTCCTCAAACCAGCTGTACCTGCTGTTCCTATCTGGTATCTCGTGATAGTCTTGCGAACAGTATCTGCTGGGTATTCTGTGCCTGTTGTGGAACCTTTATCTACCTTACCTGTGACAGCCTTCTTCAAACCAGCTTTACCTATCAAGTATTTTCCAAAAGAAAGGTACAGCAGCACCACCAATAAAAATATACAAATTTATTCAGCCAAAAGTACAGACATACAATGTTTCGGACCTCAAAGTGATCTAGAAATAGAGTTGCGGAGCCAGGGGCGGTATATGACTGCAACGCGTATAGAGAAGGGAGAGAATAAGCGAATCGTGTTTCAAATGAAGAAAATGTGAGGGAAGAGAAGTGCTGTATTTGTTGAAAGGTGCCACGAGAGGAAAGTAAAATACCAATACCACCTCCTTGTCTATTGTCAGACCTAGGAGTGTAGCTGAAGTGGAGACCCCCATGTGACAGTGCAGCAGAAGAAGCAGTATCTGAAGGAGAGAGACAGGTTTCTGTGAGAGCCAGAAGATTGAGAGAGTGGGAGATAAAGAGGTCATGGATAGAAGTGAGTTTTTTGCAAACAGAGCGAGAGTTCCATAGTGCACAAGTGAAGTGGGTGGTGGCTTTAGATTCAAGAGGAATAAGATTAAGGTTACCAGAGTTTTGTTTTTGACGTCTATTGAAGGACACACATGCGTGTGCAGGGCAAGGAAGTTGTGGGGGACCAGGATTAGGTGAGATGTCGCCAGCAGCTAGTATGAGCAAGAGGGACAGTGACATGAGATGAGATGCGGATTTGCAGTAGTGAGACTGTTTTTGTGATGAGTTGCAAGGGGGAAAGAGAGACTTTAGGAATGTATGAAGTTCATGAATACAAAAGTAAGGTGAGGTTAAGAGACATGGGCTAATGACCAGTGCAGGTGGTGTGGGGTAAGGAGTAATTGAGTAAAGTAGTGTGTTAAACAGACAAAAGGTGGCAAAAAGGAATATGAAGATATTTAACCTTTTTTTTTACAAAATAGTCAATGTATAAAACTCAGTATTAAAACAGAACTTGCCTTATCCCTTGCCTAATCCTTGTTGAATTTTTGTATAATTTGTTGTGCCTCACTTATAAATGTTCACTTAAGAGATGGGAACAGATGATCTTACAATATTGCTATCTAACCTACATTGCTTTCCCCCACGGCAGTGTTAAATTTATAGGCCACAGCATTCAGCTGAATGCAATAAATTAGGTAATGACCTGATCAAAGACATTCAAAGGCCAATTGGCAAAATTTGGTTCAGGATGAGATAAGTTAAAAATAACAGACAATAGAATTTGGGGGAGGCTGTGGTTAAACCATTAGTGAAATTATTTAAAAACAAGTATTTGCAAGGTTTGAACATCACATAGATAAAGGCAAGATATCAGTAGGGTAAATACATAATTAATTGTACAGACAAATGCAAAAAGAGAGGCTTGAAATACAGAGGACACAAAAACAGGGAAAAAGGCAGGATTTGAATGCAAGTTTGCATAAGACCAAACTTGCTGTTTCTGTGATCTTCAAGCTGAACTACCAACTGTTCTTTTGCTTATCTATCCGTAAAGATTTCTCATTGTCCTATGAATCTGTTCCTGCATTTTGAGTTCCACTTACCCTAACTCACTCACTTCTCTACTTTTCCCGTCTCTCTCCCTTTCTCTATTTCCCTGTTTTTTCAGTCTCTCTTTCTCCTTGCTAACCATTCTTTCCCTCTACTATTTTCTCTTCTCAATTCTTCACCAGACTCTTTAAAGGATTCCAAAACTTTACATTTTCAAGCACAATTAGATCATCTAATTCTAATCACTAACAATTATAGATCATAACGTACCTTATTTTACATGAAAACGATCATTCATAATGTAAAAAACAAATAATTTACATTTAAAATATGACGTCACTGAAGCCAACCCTCTATTATGGGCCGTCCACTAGCAAACTAAATCGCCAATCCGATTGCATTTTCGTGCATATAATTATCTCTCTATTTCGTCACCGGACGCATGCGCACTACAATACGTTCAAGCGCGCACGCACAGATTCTACCTTTGATAGGACACTTATAAAAATAATTATTGATATAATGCTCATTAATGTTAGGGAGATTCTCGCAGTACAGCGCTTCAATCTTACCTGCTTTATGCAGCGTTGTCATCTTCTTTCTAACATCAATTCAGAGCGTCTGCTGGAGAGTGACGTATTCTATGACGAGCCATAAAGATTGCGCATGCCCATAACGGCCAAAGAGATTGCGCATGCGCATAACAACGAAAATCCGACATTTTGTTAACCCAGGTTATCATCCAGGATTCGTGGATGCAAAAGAATAGGCGAGCGGTGGGTTTGGAAAAAAAATCAAAATAAGAAGAAGCATATATCGATAATGGTTAGAATATGAAACGCAAACCACATTACATATATAATTATAATCCAAGAATCTTGCGATTGCAGATACGTTTTTTGCATCGTTTAGTGCCCCTTTAATTAAAGTTGATTCCAAAGTTATGAAAATACTAATGTAACATATTGTGAGTAAAGTATA
This sequence comes from Bombina bombina, assembly GCF_027579735.1. Lineage (NCBI taxonomy): Eukaryota > Metazoa > Chordata > Amphibia > Anura > Bombinatoridae > Bombina > Bombina bombina. The sequence goes on from NC_069502.1 coordinate 974,348,469, forward strand.
GTGTTTATGTATGGAATACATTTTTAATCAAAAGAGTTAATATATTTTCCTACCTATTTCAATTGCTACTTTCTGTAGTGGGTCCTTCAACTTCTAGTATGTTTATCAATATATTAGTAGTATTTAATAAAATGTTATAAAAGTAAAATATACTAATATATACAATTTTCCTTGGTTTGTATTGCTGTCCAGAGTGATAGCCAGAATCAAGCATGATCAAGCCTCAGCAATTCTGATTGCCCCTGCGTGGCCTCACAGGATTTGGTTTGCGGATCTAGTTCAGATGTCCTCAATCCCGCTTTAGAGGCTTCCTCTAAGAAAGGATATTTTATCAAGACTCCTCCAACACAGTACTACCCCCCCCCCATTCTTGCATATAAAAAATCACTTTACTTTAAATAATACCCACACAAATAAAACCAGGGGTGCGATAGAGTTGCCATGTACAATTAGGATTAGATGTTTGTAATTCTGGTGTTCTATTGGGTGCTTGTTTAATACAGTTTGTAGCTTGTATACTTTATACTATTACTTTATTTACTATTCCTTTAGTCTATTCGATATTCAAGTTTACTGCTTAAATGTTTACTCCTCTGTTTGTGGGATTCTTAACAATTTTGATTGGTCAGTGAAGTTTAAAATCAAGGTTTGTTAATGGACAGATTATTTGTCAGTGTTTTGCCCACACACTCTTAACTGTTCAGCAGCACTGAATTTGTGTAAATGAATGTCATCTTATGAACCGTGCTTTCTAATAATGGGTTGATCCCAATCCTTTTAGAAAAACTTACTAAATAGTGCTTAAAGGCATAGTAAACACAACATTTTTCTTTTACGATTCAGATAGAGCATGCAATTTTAAGCATCTTTCTAATTTACTCCTATTATCATTTTTTCTTTGTTCTCTTGGTATGTTTATTTGAAAAAGCAGGAATGTTAAAGTGATGGTAAATTTCAGACTATAAGAATGTTGCAATAAAACATATATTAGGGGGGGGCGGAGCTAGCTGCTTAACTGGAAAGACGTGCATTGCAGGAGCTCTCCCTTAACTAAGTGATTTAAGCATAAATTTAGTCACCCTAATTATACAAAAGGTGTTTTATTTCACCTCAGATCTTCCACTAGTTTGATCTCTGTGACTGGTTAAGGAATACTGAAGCTTTTGGGATATAAAACGGAAGACAACTTTGCTGCTGCCTGGAGGCTCCGCTTCGGCGTCGGAAGAGTGACCTCGCAATCAGCGGAGGTGTTCGCTAACAACCCCACACTCCAGCAAACTACACTATCCTGGGCTAACAGCAAGCTACTTCCCTGCCTGTTTACCCCTGCTGCCCGGAGGGTCGGGGCTCCGCTCCGGTGCAGCAGCTTTATACCACACAGACATCAGTGAGAGCGACGCGGCCTGACACTACCGGCAAGTGAATCTCCCCTAGCAGAAAGTCCTACCTTGACATCCTAGTGGCGAGGGGTGTCGGAGATCGTCCTGGCTGTGACCGGTTCTGGGCTGTGGGGTGAGTGGCCTTGGAGACACACTGTGAGCGGAGCTGCGCCACTGATCCTTTGGCGCGAATCCCCGCCATCTTGAGGCCTAAGACTCTACACCATCCCGGCCTTACATCTCGACCACCAGCGGAGTGCATAGGCTCTGGCCACCGCCAAGCTCCTGTAGGAAAAGAAGAAGAGAGGTAAGAGAGTATAGTAAAGGGGCTACTGCGCAACACTTCTCCCTCAATGTGACTGGAGGCAAACAAGCTTAGACCCTTATCACAACGCGGCCATCAGCCGGATCGCATCATAACTGGCTCCCTGACTAGCGTTACCTCTGAGACATTCACTATAGTTCACTCATATTAAGATTAAGTATATACTATCAGGGGAGCAGATCTGCCACACTTTATCCCCCCATAGCCCTGAGGATCACATTAGCCCTCAACAGTTTGCTGCCACACATGTGAACTCATCAGCTTGCAGCATTGAAAGTTAGGGGACATAAGATAAAATCAAAAATCAAACTCTGACTTGTTGATTCCAGGGTATAGCCTCACTGTCTGGTTTCTACAGGGGAAAAGTTTACATATTAAACAAAGTCCAAGTAAACGACCACCTAGCAGTATTAAAGCTGCAATATTACAGGTATCATCTGGGCCTCTCCTTTCAGCCAGGCCTACAGCCTAACATTATACCAGCCCCACGTGGGACATACCTCACAGCAATAAGACCTTACATCTTACAAGGCCTACAAGCCACCTGATCTAAAGTAGTACTGAGATACGTCTCCACCATAGAACATTTGTGCTCCACACTGTCTAACAAAGATAATAAATACTGTACTCGGGCCTAAACTGTTCTGGGATCAGACCACTAAGTGCAAAGCCCCCACAGGCAAATATTTGTGCCATAAAGCATCTCCTCTGCTACTGGCATTCATACTTTACACTGAGCTGTTTACCTTCCGAGGGACTGCAACCTCTTAATAAATATATTCTGGCAGCCTATACCCAGAGTGTGATCACAGAACCTGTTTAAACATAATAATTTTTCCTAATAGCAGCTTGAAATACAGGAAGCATCCCCTTTGCAGGAACACTAACTCTACGCACATAAGCCTCAGAGAAGCGCAACTACTGGGACATATTCCACCTTTGTCACCCTAACAGCTAGTATATGTTGCATAAATTAAAGAATAAATGTGAAAGGCTGCTGCGTCAGCGCAATTGTCCTTAGGCATGATGCCTATGGTGTAGTGTCATTTAATAACAACTCTTTCCTTCCACAGGCTTCTCTGTAGACCCTAATTAGTTATTGTCCTCAACCCCCCCGGGGCCTTGTCTATTGTCTTACTTATCTGCATTACCCTTCCATAACTGCTGTATTTTTACCCACAAGCCTTGTGTCCCCATATTTTTCAGACCCCGGTCTCTCCTGTCTGCTCATTGCACTGACTTGAACTATCCATCACATGAGAAAGCAATTTTAGCCTCTCTCCCGTGTACTGAGCAGTAGGGGCCACTGTGTGTCATCTAACCTAGGCCCACGAGCCCGCTTGTGTACGAGGGCCCATCTTTTAACTGGCGCTCTGACACAGTCGGATTTGATATAATTACTTGTGACATATCACCTGACTTTTGGCTGCTGCTGTCTGACCCCTCACCTCTCCGCTCCCGCCCGGCTTGTCCGGGTGGGTCACTTCCAACTTCCTTTTTCCCTTCCTTCGGGTCGTATCCCCTACTCCCTGACACCAGACTACTTGCTGAGGCCCATTCTGGCCATTTTTGTATTGCATTGCATTGGTTTACATTCAATAGGTGAACCCCAACTGGCCCCCCCTTTCCGGCCCTGTTTGTCTGGGCTGGTCACTTCCCTCTCCCCTTTTCCCTTCCGTAAGGTCGTACCCCCTATTCCCGGGCCAGAAGGGGACTTACCACAATTATACCCATAAATTCTGGAGTGAATTTGCCTTTGACCTGTGTCTGGGGGGTCTCTCCGGCCCTCGCCCCCCGGTGGCGGCCTACCCTTTTTTGCAAACTGGACCTGTGGTCATTTAATCTCTAGTAGGGTGGCCGTCATGGAGGGGTAGGGGTTGGGGAGGCCGTCTGGGCCCCTCTCTGTGTACTGTCTAATGTGATTACTTGCTCATGTTCTTATTTTTGTAACCCCCTGTGAATCCAACCTCTGGTGCCACCACTAACCTACCTGCCCTGTGTCTGCTTTTGCCTCACGGACTCTCCTTTTGCCACAATCTCAAAATGCCTCATACGATCAGACGAACCACTAAAACACCTGGTTCGGTGAAAAAAACGGTTATAGATCACTTCTCTCTACCACGCAAGGAGCTGGAAGATGACTCCAATGATGGCCTAAGTGGGGCAGAATCTCTGGGAGATGGTTCTCAGCATGATGCTTTGTCAAACCCCAGGTCTCAGCACTTCATTACTGAGGATACCCTTCAGAAGATGCTCATTAACCAAACTCGCTCCATCACCAAAGAAATTCAAAAAAATCACGCCGAGCTCAAAAAAGACATTTCAGAAATAGGAGAAAGGGTGGACTCTCTGGAAAGGCGGCAGGATGATATCGTTACGGATCAATCCAACCTCTTGGCCTACTCTGAATCTTTGGCTGACCAGCTGAGTCAGCTCGAGTTTAAACTGGCGGATGTTGAGGATAGGGCCCGCAGAAATAATATAAGATTTCGGGGTATACCGGAGGACATTACACCAACAGACTTACAGGGTTTTCTCCAAGAGCTCTTTGGTAGCCTGTTGGGTCCTATGGAGGGCCTAACTTCTACTATTGAAAGAGTTCACAGAGCTCTACGCCCCAGGTCCGTCTCGCAAGAAAAGCCAAGAGACGTTATAGCATGTTTTCACAGTTTCATCTTTAGAGACAAGCTGATGCAGGCCGCCTCCCGTAAGCCTCAGTTGACGGAAAAGTTCCAAACCATCCAGCTTCTCCCCGACTTGTCGGCTCACACCCTACAATTCAGAAGGCAGTACCAACCAGTCACACTGGCTCTCAGAAATGCTGGCATCAGATACAGATGGGGATACCCGTCCAAGTTGTTAATTACAAGGGACAATCAAACCCACATAATTTCTTCACTGGCCCAGGACACTGTATTGCTGACACAGTGGGGTCTTACCAAAGGAGACACGACGGAACCCATTCCCATTAAGGCAAAATTGAGGGCTAATGCCCCAGAATGGACTGCTAAGGATCAGCAATCCAAAAGGCAAAAAACGCAGCAGACACGGGACTCTCTGGGTCCTCAAGACCCCTCCTCTTGAATGTATGGCACCATTGGTCAACAACAGCATTAATCTGGCATCATGACCTAACATAGTGCCCATCCTTTATGGAGGGTCCTACCTTATGTGCATATTTACATTACCAGTGTTTATATATGTCTTCTAATACTATATGGGATCAACCCAGCATAGGTCGGCCCACGTTGGGTCTAAAGTTACAGTTAATATTATTATTTTTTCCTTTTTGTATTTCATGTGCAGGTTTGCATTATCATTGTTTATGCATGCTTTCTAACTCTATATGTGGTCAACCCAGCACAGGTCATTCATCTCTAAATGAATAGGCATAGTATTACCTCCACCCTTTAGATAGCACAAGAATTTATTTTTTCTCAACATGCTATGACTGACTTTATACTTACCTAGTCTGGATGCTTCGTACCTTACTCAGGTTTGTTATGGCTGTATGTACATTTCCATTGCTGATTTCACAGGTTTAATTTATGTTTATAGATCTCTTTGTACCCTCCCCGTGTGCACAGAGGGGGGCCGATGGTTTCGGCTCTCTCTCTGTTCCTATTCCTAGCTCCCCCCCCACATAGGTAGCCCACGCCAGGGTTCCACATAGGTGAACTATTTTCACCTCATTTCCTATCACAACACCTCTGAACTGACTTCTTATCCTAATTTCCCCCCCTAAAAACCCCTCCTTTCGTTTTCCATTCTATCCCCTATCCACAGGCCAAGGCCGAGAGATGGTGCACTCTTTAAAGGTGCTCACACACAATGTCAGGGGGCTTAACTCCCCCTTTAAAAGGAGTCTTTTGTCTCGTGAACTTAAATTTCACAATCCCGACGTAGTCTTCCTGCAGGAGACTCACTGGCAGTCGGGCGCCACTCAATACTTTCACTCCCGTTCCTATAAAGTCCTGGAACACTCACCCTTCTCCAAAAAAGCTAGAGGGACGGCCATCCTGCTTCACAACAGGATCGCCTACGAGCAAATTTACGCACTTACTGACCCTCAAGCCAGATATACAATTCTGGTTTGTAAACTGGACCATGTTCTTCATACATTGGTCTCCGTTTATCTCCCCAACTCCCGGCAGCCTGCATCTCTTCGTACTATTTTGCAGACGCTTGATACGATCAAGCAAGGGAGGGTCTTGATCGCGGGAGACTTCAACATGACATGGGAGCCAACTCTCGATCGCAAACAGCTTCAAGCTGGCAGTAAACCTTCACAAGAGACATATGTCTCTGCCCAATTTAGGGCAGTAATGTCACAATTTGGATACTTCGACATTTGGAGAAGTTTGCATCCTAACGATAGGGACTTCACCCATTTCTCTATCCCCCACAAAACTTACTCCCGGCTGGACTACATCTTTTGTCAGGCTGGGTCTTTGGATTCGGTCTCCTGCTCCAGTATCCCCCTCTGTTCCTGGTCAGATCATGACCTCGTAACGGCAGGGCTGTTTCTCTCAGATAGAATGCCTAGTAAATCCAATTGGTGCCTCCCTAGGCACATTTTGGCCGACATCCCGTTCAGAGAGGAATTAAGACGGGACCTGACTGAACTGTTAGTTTGTAATGACAACGGCCAGACCTCAGACGATATTCTCTGGGGCGCGATCAAAGCAACTATCAGGGGCCTTATCATTCGCAAACAAGGAGCACTGAGAAAGCAAGCGGGCCTTACCCTTGCGCAGGCACACGCAAAACTCAGATCCTTGGAATCCCTAAACCGCGCTTCCATTAGCCTTGATGTAGCTGCGCAGATTGCTACAGTTAAGGAGCATATCAACCTCCTAGAGCTCCGCCGCACACAAACTAATCTCAGCAAACTGAAACAGTTATACTATTACAAAGGTAATAGACCTGACACTATGCTTGCTAATAGGCTCAGGCATAAGCATAGTAACTCCCGCATTTCCCAGATCAATTATAATGGCAAGTTGCACAAGAGGCCCTCTCAGATTGGAGAATGTTTTGCTGACTTTTACTCCAAACTTTACAATATCGAGAATTCGGAGACTCTCACCCCAACTTCTAGCCAGGATATCAGAGACTTCCTGGCCTCTGCTAACCTCCCCACTCTTACTACAGAGCAACAAGACTCTCTCACAGCCCCTTTCTCTTTGGCGGAGATTAAGCTAACGATAAAAAATCTAAAACCCTTCAAGGCTCCAGGGCCTGATGGCTTTTCTGCCCAGTTTTATAAGGTATTTGTCAACGAACTATCCCCCTACTTGCAGAGGTTTTTTACCTTAGCAAGTGATGAAGGTTCCTTGAAGGAGGAATTCTTAAAAGCAGCCATAGTCACTCTGCCAAAACCAGATAAGGACCCTTCGTCCTGTGCAAGCTACAGGCCAATTTCTTTAATTAACGTGGACGTGAAGGTTTACTCTAAAATCCTTGCCAACCGTATTAGCAGGCTTCTTCCGCACCTTATAGGTCCGGATCAAGTAGGGTTCATTCATAGGCGCGAGGGGCCGGACAATACTAGGCGTCTTGTTAATATTGTGTGTGAATCTACCAGAATGCAGAAGCCTTTCTCGGTTATCTCTTTGGATGCCGAGAAGGCTTTTGACCGCATCCGCTGGTCCTACTTGTGGGAAACCCTCAAAACCTTTAACTTCCCTCAGTCCACATGCAGGGCTATCCAGGCGCTATATTCTGCCCCGTCGGCCGCTGTTAGGGGTCTTGGCTTTCAGTCTGACCCTTTCAACATCTCCAATGGTACTAGACAGGGGTGCCCCCTGTCTCCGCTGTTGTTTGCCCTCGCGATCGAGCCCTTGGCTGCCCATATCCGGGACGATGCCTCCCTTCCAGGGATAATGCTCTCAGGCACTCTACAAAAAATTGCGCTATTCGCAGATGATATCACAATCTTCACTGCGGACCCCGGTAGAGCTGTCCCCAGACTGTTGGATGTTCTGAAGACTTTTGGTGACCTCTCATTTTATAAATTGAACACTCAAAAGACAGAGATATATTGGTGGGGATACCCCCACAATTACATTAACAGTTTAAAGAAAAGGTATAACTTCAAATGGTCACAGGAGCAGGTCACACACCTGGGGGTTAGAATATCTAACAATGCCTCAAAAATGGTCAAGGATAATTACATCCCCTTGCTGTCAGAACTTAGATCCTTAAAAAACGCTTGGGATCACAAGTCCATCTCGTGGATGGGGCGTATAGCCTCTATTAAAATGTCTTTCCTCCCTAAGCTCACCTACTTGTTTAGGTGCCTTCCCATCAGAGTCCCTATGTCACTCTTGCTACAGTTCCAGAGTGAAATAACAAAGTTTATTTGGAAGGGCTTGACCCCCAGGATAGCTCAAAAAAACCTGAAATTTCCTATACATCTAGGAGGCCTGGCTTCCCCCTCTGTGGTAAAATACTACGAGGGGGCCATGCTTACCCACATTTCCCAGTGGGGAGTTCTTCAGTCCCACGATAAATGGCGCGAGATTGAACAGGCCTCTTTACCCCATAATGTCCTGCTCAAGGATATTATTTGGACTCCTCCACACAGTCGCAGAATTTTAGGTATCAGCAATCTAGTCATCACAGAATGCCTTCAGGTCTGGGACAAGATCCGGCATCGCCAACTAATTGCCCCCCACCCTTCCCCTATCACTTCGGTGGCTGGTCTGCTCTCTGGGTTGGCGGATACTCACCCGAATATATGGGCCAGACTAGGGATTCGGCGGGTCTCGGACTTCTGGTCCGCATCACAGCCCGATGGCTTTATAGACCCGACTCTCCTGGGCTCCCCTGGGGATATTCCTCCGGTCCTCTTTTTTGAAACTATCAGGATTAAAAGTCTCCTGAGAAGTTGGGGTTTTCTCCCCACCACCTCTCGTCAGTCCACCCCATGGGAGTCTGTCTGGAAGACGGGTCACAGACTTATCCGGCCATTATCGTTCCATTACAGGACTCTCGATGGCACTGTCCCACCTGAAATTGCCCCGCACTTGCAGATCTGGGATGCTTTATTGCATTCTCAAATCTCGGTAGACGCCTGGCAAAGGGCCATCCTTCTGACGAAAAAAACCCTCCATTGCATCACTATGTTCGAAACTTATTACAAGGTGATTTCTCACTGGTACCTGGTTCCCACACGCCTAGCAAGGATGTACCCAGGTGTGTCGCCTCTTTGCTGGAGGAACTGCGGCTTGCAGGGCACCATGCTCCACATTTGGTGGGAATGCCCTAAAATTACTTTCTTATGGTCTCAAGGTTTCCGCGCCCTTACTGATTTTGGAATCAGAATTCCGCCCGGCCCGACTACTGCTTTGCTCCACCTGGGCTTACAGGATCTACCTAAGCATCAAGCTATCTTCAGTACCTACTTATTGGCCTCTATTAAGACTAACCTGGCTAGGTCCTGGAAAAAAGAAAAACCCCCTTCATGGAACGAGATTGAGAAAACCATGGCCTTCTTATACACCATGGAAAAGACTATATATTTTGATTTAAACAAACTGGATATATTCGAACTTGCTTGGGCCGATTGGAAAGACAAGTTTGATACTTCCTGGAGCCCTCCTGTCACGTCCTAAAGCCTACAGCCTGACTCTTCTTGATCTATCTACCATCTTCCTCATTGTTTCCCTCTCCTCTTCTGTACTCCCCCCCCCCTCCTTCCCCCTCCCCCCCTCCCTAGACTTTGTTCTGACTCCAAGACATGTGTTGTGTTATATAGGTTCCTTTTCAGACATCCCCTTTGTCCTCAGACTAATGTGAGATGTCATCTCTCCACCAGGGGAGTCCATCTACTCTTATTAATATTTTATTGTTTTTCATCTTCGGGACCCCTGGCTCTATTTATAACCATATACTCCTGTATGCCATTGATGTTTGTGTTTGGGACCTGCGTGTCCCTCATTGTTACTCCTATAAGTTTGAAAATAAATAAAAACTATAAATTTAAAAAAAAAAAAAAAGCCTCGTCCCCCCTCCCCCGCTCAGAGCGGCTTTTGTCCGCTGACAAATATACCCTATAATCATCATCTGATGATGCCAATTAAGCTAATATTCCACACATTTACAGATGACCTTTTTCATAATATTTTACAACTGGAATATGGGAACTTTTTTATTATAAACTCCATGAGTACAACTCAATCTCACTTCTTACCCTTAATGCTAACTTCTTAGAACTTAGTACTCACTAATTAATATTCTAACCCACACGCCGCAAAAAAAAAACCTCAACAGGGTTTATATATTATCTTAACTCCAGATATTGGTTAGAGATGTACTCAATCATACTTATCCTTATATAGATAGTTCCCTATTCCTAAACATGTCCTATTGATCTATTATCTCTTATAATCATCAGACAAAATATTATTGTTATAAAAACAAAACTGAGGTCTTATGGTTCTATGTCCCAGATTATTCCTTGAAGCATGTATCAGTTGGGATTTTTCTCTTTTGTTTATCCATCTGGAATTTTAAGATGTGGTACCATGACTATTGCTAGCAGTTACTCTCATATTTTGGAAAATGCCTTATTATTGTACAATGATTATCATTATCCATAGGTATAGCATCATAATAGTTTGGATAGGACAGATATGGTTACAATATCTGTATTTGGATGTTATTATCCATGATGGAATGTTACTTGATATGTGTATGCATTTTTTTAATATGTTGGAATTGTTTTACGGACACATCTTACTCATGGTAATTTCTCAAAACCTCAATAAAAAAAATAATGTATTTGCTTAGTGCTAAAAAAAAACATATATTAGTTTGCGAGTAAAACAACATCATTATTATTTGTTTTAAAGTGTATACATATTTTATAATAAAAGGTTTATAATCCTAATTGGTATTGTCTGTTCCTCCATCCCCCTTCATTTCCTCTTTTGGCTGGGCTGAGATGTATAGAGCAGTCACATCCACTCTCTACATAGGCTTTCTATGGGCTTTAAAGGGGCTGGACTTCAAGATTGTCAACTGACACACATGTTGATTGGATGTTCACTGGAATTGTCATAAAAAAAAAAAAAAAGAGTTCATCCATGTGGGCCGGCATAACATTGTAATAGAAGCATTACTATATGCCCCAATTTAACCCTTTCACAGATTGATTTTTTTTTTAAAAAGGTACACATATACTTTTTTTAATGGCAAAGATTATATTTATGGTATTTGGTTATTTTAAAGTTTACCATCACTTTAATGGGGAATTTTGTGAGAAATAAACAAGTATAAACTTTTCTATGTTGACCCCCTGTTTTCGTGACTGTTTTTGAGTTAATGGAACATAAAACCTAAACATTTTTTTTATGATTCAGATAAAGCATACAATTTTATAACAACTTTCCAATTTACTTCTATTATCTTTTTTGTTGTTGTTGAAAAGCAGAAAAGTAAGCTCAGGAGTGTGCACGTGTCTGCAGCACAATATGGCAGCAGTTTTGCAACAATGTTATACATTTGCAAGAGCACTAGATGGCAGCACTATTTCCTGTCATGTAGTGCTTCAGACATGTGCATGCTACCTAGCTATATGTCTCTTCAACAAAGAAAAACAAGAGAACAAAGCAAATCTGATAATAGAAGCAAACTGGAAACTTCATGAAAGAAAAAATGTGGGTTTCATGAACCAATAAATAAATTCTAGATAAACTGTATAAAAGCGCAACTATTAGCCTGAGAACAATATACAGATGTACTTTATTTAAATTAGTCTAAAGTCCATAAAGCAATGATGACAGCTATAAATGGGTAACCAATGATTGTGGGGAATATAGCAGGAATTGGAAAGACACAATATTTAGAATTAAATTACAGGAAAGGGGAAGAAATTAAATAATAAAATCATATTGCAAAGGTTTTTTTAATACATATAATTAAAGTGACAGCTTAGTCAAAACTTTCACAATTCATACAGGGCATACAATTTTAAACAGCTTTCCAATTTACTTCTGTTATCTAATTTGCTTTGTTCTTTTGGTATCTTTTGTTTGAAAACATATGTAAATATCCTTAGTAGCAATTCACTACTGGGAGCTAGCTGCTGATTGATGACTACACACATTTGCTTCTTGTCATTGGTTAAAAACATGTGCTCACCTACAGTAGCACCCAGTGTTGCATTGCTGCTCCTTCAACAGTGGATATCAAGAGAATGAACAAAAATTGATATTAGAAGTAAAATGGAAAGTTGTTTAAAATGATAGGTTCTGTCTGAATAATGAAATAAATTTTTTTGAGTTTCATGTTCCGTTAAAATCTGTATATTGACTACGGGGGATATTTATCAAATCGTCAACTATGTTGCATTCCCGGGCGTCAATACGCTCGCCAAACATTGCGGCCACGGTTCTGAATACGATCTCCATATTTATAAAAGAAGCCGTCAAATACATTCGCACCAAGTACGGCGCGATGAGCATCAGACTGTTGTTAACTAACAGTTATCGATGACGCTGTTATTCGTGTTTTTCCTAACGTTATTTATACCAACTAAACTGCTACAAAGTACACTAATATCCATAAACTACCTATTAACCCTTAAACCGCCGGCCTCCCACATTGCCACCACTATAATAAACCTATTAACCTCTAATCTGCCGCTCCCGACATCGCCCCCACTAATATAAATATTAACCCCTATTCTGCCGCTTCCTGACATCACCGTCACTAAATAAATGTATTAACCCCTAAACCTCTGGCCTCCCACATCACCACCACTAACTAAACCTATTAACCCCTAAACCGTCAGCCCCCCATCGCCAAAAACTAAATTAAACTATTAAACCCTAAACCTAACAATCTCTTAATTTTATATTAAAATTACAAGATCCCTATCCTAATATAAATTAAAACTTACCTGTAAAATTAAAATAAACTAATTTTAAACTATAAATTAACATACCCTAACTATTATACTAAAATTAAATTAAACTAAAAATTAAATAAACTAAATTACATATTAAAAAACTTAACACTACTAAAATTATTTAAATATACAATTAAACATTATTACAAAGTCCTAAATTACAAAAAAAACAACAGCACTAAGTTACAAAAAATAACCAACACAAAATTACGAAAAATAACAAACGAAATTATCCAAAATAAAAATGTTTACACCTAATCTAATAGCCCTATCAAAATAAAAAAGCCCCACAAAATAAAAATAACCTAGCCTGATTTGAACAGCCAATAGAATTTCAGTAGCTTTCATCCTATTGGCTGATTTGAACAGCCAATCGGATTTCAGAAGCTTGCCTCCTATTGGCTGATTTGAATTTAACACTCATATTAGCCAATAGGAATGCAGGGGATGTCATCTTGAATCGCGTCCCTTGCATTGAAGCTTCAGTTTACGGCGGCGGCCATAAGAAGAGGAGCTCCGCGTCGGATGGCTTCAGGAAGGACCCGCTCCGCGCCGCAGGGATGAAGATAGAAGATGCTGCTTGGGTGAAGACTTCTTCCACCTGGATGGATGAAGACATTGCCGCCTGGATGAAGACTTCTTCTGCCTGGATGGATGAAGACATCACCGCCTGGATGAAGACTTCTCCTTCTGGATGTCGGGGCTTCAGAACTGTAAGTGGATCTTCGGGGGTTAGTGTTAGGATTTTTTAAATTTTTTGGGTGGGTTTTTATTTTAGATTAGGGTTTGGGCTTGTAAAAGAGCTAAATGCCCTTTTAAGGGTAATGCCCTTCCAAATGCCCTTTTCAGGGCAATGGGTAGCTTAGGTTTTTTTTAGAGTTAGGGTTTTTATTTTGGGGGGGATTGGTTGGGTGGTGGGTTTTACTGTTGGGGGGTGTTTGTATTTTTTTTTTACAGGTAAAAGAGCTGATATCTTTGGGGCAATGCCCCACAAAAGGCCCTTTTAAGGGCCATTGGTAGTTTATTGTAGGCTAGGGGTTTTTTTTATTTTGGAGGGGCTATTAGATTAGGTGTACATTTTTTTATTTTGGATAATTTTGTTTGTTATGTTTCATAATTTAGTGTTTGTTATTTTTTGTAACTTAGTGTTTGTTTTTTTTGTAATTTAGGACTTTGTAATAATGCTTAATTCTATATTTAATTAATTTTAGTATTGTTAGGTTTTTAATATATAATTTAGTTTATTTAATTGGTAGTTTAATTTAATTTTAGTATAATAATTAGGGTAGGTTAATTTATAGTTTAAAATTAGTTTATTTTAATTCTACAGGTAAGTTTTAATTTATATTA